>NW_021825110.1:0-16371 GCF_006345805.1 Octopus sinensis | reverse complement strand
AGTCGAGATGCTTGAACGGAGATGTGTGGATATATCTTGCATGCAAGAAGTAAGGTGGAGAGGAGGATCTGCTAGGTTCCTCACAGGCAAAGAATGCAGATACAAGATTTTCTGGGCAGGGAACACTGACGGGGTTGGTGGCGTGGGTATACTTATCGCTGTGAAATGGGTAGATAAAGTAATTGAGGTAATCAGAGTATGTGACAGAATACTTAAGATTAGATTAGTGCTTCATCATAGTTTAGCAACCATTATATCAGCCTATGCGCCTCAGTCGGGGCTACCCGATGGACAGGAAGACCGATTCTATGACACTCTACTGCAGACTACCCCGTTGACGAACGACAGAGACCTTCTCTTTGTGGCTGTTGACTTCAATGGTCATGTTGGACGACATGCTGGGGGCTTCCATGGCATACATGGAGGCTATGGCTATGGTTCCTGCAACGAGGAGGGAACCAGGCTGCTGGAGTTCTGCGATGCAAATAATCTTATGATTTGCAACACTAACTTCAGGAAACCTGCCAGCCACCTAGTCACCTACCGATTGGGCCAACATACCAGCCAAATTGACTACATCCTTGCCAGGCTAAGGGAGAGATGGCTGCTTATAAATGCCAAAACCTTCCCAGGCGAAGAATGTACCCCACAACATAGACTGGTAGTTAGTGACTTTAGGATTAGGACTAGGAGGACAACCAGAAGATGACCAACATGGAGAAGAAGGATCTGGAAGCTTAAAGATCCTGCGAATGGACAGAGATTTAGGGACATGCTACTTGAAGCCTTTGACGAAGTAGAAGGGGATAGAGTATCACATGGGGTAGAAGGCAACTGGACGTTTCTAAGGGACAACCTGCTGAGAGCCACTGACCAGATCTGTGGCTGATGCAAAGTCCCCTCTCGTCCCAAGGTAACGTGGTGGTGGAACAGTGTTGTAAAGAGGGCTATTAGAGAAAAGAGACAGACTTGGAAGCACTGGAAGAACGGTGGTAGCAGGGAATTGTATCAGACTGCCAGAAGGGAAGCTAGGAGACAGGTCTATCTAGCCAGAGGGGAAGCAGATAAGAAAAAATTTGCCAATGTTCTGCGCCGTGAGGACCAAAGACTGGAAGTGTTTCGCGTTGCAAGACAGTGTGTGAGAGAGAATTGTTATGTGGTAGGAGAGAAGTGTGATCGCATGGAAGATGGTTCACTTGCGCTAAATGAGGATGCAAAGAGAGAGGTTTGGAGACGCCACTATGAAAGGTTGCTGAATAAAGAAAATGAATGGGATAAAGAGAGTCTGCCGAATGTTGACCCAACAGAGGGACCAGCTATCCGAGTTGACAGTTCCTTGGTAGTTAAGGCAATTAGAAGCATGAAGACAGGGAAAGCCCCAGGCCCATCAGGAATCACTGCAGAGATGCTCAAAATATCTGGTAGTGTCGGCTATAGCCTAGTCCCCCAATAGTTAATCAGGTGATACACGAAGGAGTCATACCCATGACTGGTGTAGCAGCATAATAGTCAACTGCTACAAGGTAAAGGTGACGCCCTAGATACAAATAATTACAGAGGTATCAAGCTGTTGGATTAGGTGATGAAGGTTACGGAGAGGGTCAAGCCCAACTAATTAGAGAGAGAGTTAGTTTAGATGAGATGCAGTTTGGGTTCGTGCCGGGGAAAATTACCACTGATGCTATATTCCTGGTAAGGCATCTGCAGGAGAAATACCTAGCCAAAGATAAGCCCCTGTACCTGGCTTTTGTTGACATGGAGAAAGCCTTCGACAGGGTCCCCCGATCCCTTATCGGTGGTCAATGAGGAAACTAGGATAGATGAATGGTTAGTGAGAGCTGTGCGAGCCATGTACAGGGATGCTGCTAGTAAGGTGAGTGTTGAAACGAGTACAGTGAAGAATTCCGGGCAGAGGTAGGGGTCCACCAAGGCTCAGTCCCCAGCCCCCTCCTATTTATCATAGTCCTCCAGGCAATAACGGAGGAATTCAAGACAGGATGCCCTTGGGAGCTCCTCTATGCTGATGACCTTGCTCTAATTGCTGAGTCACTATCAGAACTGGAGGAGAAGTTTCAGGTGTGGAAGCAAGGATTAGAATCGAAGGGCCTTAGAGTCAATCTAGCTAAAACCAAAGAGTCAATCTAGCTAAAACCAAAGTTGTAATAAGTAGGAAAGGTAGACCAATCACAAACGCCTTCAGGTAGATGGCCCTGCTCGATCTGTAGAAAAGGTGTAGGTAGAAACTCTATAAGATGCACCAATAGTAAGCTATGGACACAAGAGGTGCAGCAATGTCAAAGGAAGGCTAACTAGGAAGATGGTTTTAGTATGTGGCAGATGCTCAGGAACAATAAACACTGAAAATGCTCTGAGACCAACTTCCGTCACTTTCCAGGGAGAAAAACTAGAAATAGTTGATAGCTTCCGTTACCTAGGTGACCAAGTCAGCAGCGGGGGCGGGTGTGCTGAAAGTATAACTGCTAGAGTAAGAATAGCTTGGGCAAAGTTCAGAGAGCCCTTACCTCTGCTGGTGAGAAAAGGCCTCTCGCTCAGAGTAAAAGGCAGGCTGTATGATGCATGTGTACGAACAGCCATGCTACAAGGCAGTGAAACATGGGCCGTGACTGCTGAGGATATGTGTAAGCTCGCAAGAAATGAAGCCAGTATGCTCCGATGGATGTGTAATGTCAGTGTTCATACTCGACAGAGTGTAAGCACCTTGAGAGAAAAGCTGGACCTAAGAAGCATCAGATGTGGCGTGCGAGAGAGACGTTTGCGCTGGTATGGACATGTGGCGAGAATGGATGAAGATAGTTGTGTGAAAAAGTGCCACACCCTAGCGGTTGAGGGAACCTGTGGAAGAGGCAGACCCAGGAAAACCTGGGACGAGGTGGTGAAGCACGACCTTCGAACTTTAGGTCTCACTGAGGAAATGACTAGAGACCGAGACCTATGGAAGTATGCTGTGCGCGAGAAGACCCGGCAGGACAAGTGAGTCCATAACCCGTGACCTTCTACATGGGATGTAGCCAGCCCACTTATGCATACCTTCCCTTCTTGGGACACAAAACTCTACTTGTGAAGACCTGTTGAGGCGAGTGAGAATCAGAATCGAAATCGATTAATGGAAATTGCAGCTGAGTTACCAGTGCCAGTGGCACGTAAGAGAACCATCCGAATGTGGGCGTTGCCAGCGCCGCCCAGACTGGCCTCGTGCCGGTGGCACGTAATAAGCACCATCCGTTCGTGGCCGTTGCCAGCCTCGCCTGGCCCCCGTGCCGGTGGCACGTAAAAAGCACCATCGGTTTGTGGCCGTTTGCCAGACTCGTCTGGCACCACCATCCGTTCGTGGCCGTTGCCAGCGCCGCCTCGACTGGCCTCTCGTAAAAAGCACCATCCGTTCGTGGCCATTGGCAGCCTCACCTGGCACGTAAAAAGCACCATCTGTCCGTGGCCGTTTGCCAGCTCCTTCTGGCACCTGTGCGGGTGGCACATAAAAAGCACCCACTACACTCACGGAGTGGTTGGCGTTAGGAAGGGTATCCAGCCGTAGAAACACTGCCAGATCAGACTGGGCCTGATGCAGCCTTCTGGCTTCACAGACCCCAGTTGAACCGTCCAACCCATGCTAGCATGGAAAGCGGACGCTAAATGATGATGATGATATATATATATAAAAATATGTGTGTGTTTGCTTCCAGTTTCGTTGAGGAATGATGTGCTTTTTCATTTGCCTGAGACAACTTAGGGGGATTTCCTAAAGTGACGAAAAAAATCTGCTAAGACTGACACAAACAGAATACTTGTTGTTTCATAATAGTCTACTATAACATATATTCTAAAAAAATGTAATATATTACACTAAAATTTTACACTGAAAATCAGTGATGTAAGCTAGAGTTATCCTTGAAAAACCATGTGGTGATAAATCGTACTTTCATTTCTAGCCGCATGTAAGAGGGAAAAAAACAAGTGTTTTTGAAAGAAAACTTCTTTGTACAAGAACAAGGATTGGAATTTTATCTCTTGTGAATAAGTGTCCTTCTCATTTGTTTACTTTCTTTTATCTTTTGTAATACTGGATGAACACTTGAGTCAAGACTCTTAGCTTACATTCTGTTTGAAAAATAGATATCCCCTTTCTTTTCACTCTCATTTCTTTCTTTCACTTTATCTCTTTAGAATTATAAATTTTGCTTTTTGTTTTCCTACACATTTTTGTTACCTGCTCCTCCTCTCTCTTTAATACCTACCTCCTCCTCTCTCCTCTCCTTCCCTCACATATATTCCTCCCTTGCTTTTGTCTCCCTCCCTTTATCTCTCTTTACACCTACCTCTTACACTCTCTCTTCCATATCTTCCTCTTTTTCTCATCTCTCTCTCATTCTGTCTCCCTCCCTTTCATATCTTCCTCCTTTTCTCACTTCTCTTTCCCTTCCTTTGTCTCTCTCAGCATCTACCTCTCCTCCTGTCACCTCACCCTCTCTCATATATTTCTCATTTCCCCCTCTTCTCACTCCATTTCTTCCTTTCCATTGCATACTTCATCCTTTCTTGTCTCTCTGTCTCCATTTCTCTTCCCCTCATCTCCCCCACTCCGTCTCTCACTCTTTTCCCCTCCTCTCCCTCATTCTGTCTTTCTTTCTCTCCCCGTCCTGTACCTCCCTCTGTCTCACTAACACCCCACACCCACTTTCTCTTTCCTTCATATCACCCTCTTTCTTTCTCTATTCCCCCTCTGTGTTCTTTTCTACCTCCCTCTATCTCTCACTTCCTTTCTATCCTCTGCTCCCCCTCAAGGCTTAAAAAAAAACGAAGATAGCACCAAAGTGGGAGAAGAAAGTATTGATTCTTCTGTTGCGAGCATGGATGATTGCTAGCAGCGATCTGCCAAACATCATCATCGCTGCTGCATTGAAAAACAATGGCTTTTGTAGAACCATTGATCAGGTAGAGCAGAAGAAAAATGAATTCATCTGATCCTATACACTTTTTAGACCGCACATTGACACCCAGGATATCATAGTGGAAAACTATTGTGGGAAGGCTGATAAGGAAACATAACCCAGAAGTCTCTTTGATCCAGTGGTTCCTCAAAAGAATGGATCCCCCACCCTTGTGAACAACCAGGCTGAAAAGGATATGGGAGTCAAGTAAGCAGCAACCAGAAGCTCCTCTTTGCCAATGGTCCTACAAAGCAATGGAGCCCTCACCCCATTGGACAACCAGAAGAATGAAATTCCCACCCCAAGAAAAGGAAGGACAGAACATGAGCACAAACATAAAAAGAAAGAAAGGGAGAAAGTACACTTACCAAAATATCCCATAGCGTGAACAGACAGAAGGGAAAGGAGCCATGGTGGATGACCTCACACCCCATTTTTTACTGTCATACTCAAATTCAGTATGTGACACTCTAATTGTATACATAAGACAACACAATATAGTCATATGCAATGCATATTGCCCACCGGCAATACATATTGCCTAACCCTAACCCAAACTACATAGGCAAGTTTGGAGATTGCCTCACAAGAGTTAAAGAAATCCTCATGAAACTGGAACACCATGTGAGTGTATTTCTCATGGGTGATTTCAATTTCCCCAACCTCAAATGGCCCGAAGGCCTCATGCTCTCAAGAATGACTCACTGCAAACAAGCACAGGTGGAGTCCCTGCTCAACCTCACTAATCATGAAGCAAGCTGTTCTCAGACCGACTAGGATGAATAACATTTTGGATCTCTTCTTCACAAACAATATGGACATCATTCATGACGTGAAAGTGATGCCGTCATTAGTCTCGGATCACAACATAATAGTGCTGTCTATGTTTGGGCTGAAAATAGCCAGAGACATACAGCCTGAAGGAAGCACCTGAAATCTCTCCAATCTGAACTTCTACAAAGCAGACTGGAAATCAATCCAAAAAGATATCCTCAGATAGGACTGGCCAAAATGTCTCTCCACACCAGACATTGGCATGAAACTAGAACATTTGCCAGAAATGTGTCCCAGAGCACAAACAGGAACAAGATTCCAAGGGAGAGGAAGATCCTCATGAGACAACGGATGATGGTTGTAAATCGCTTCAACCAACATCCCAAAAGTAGCAAAAGGTCTCGTCTGAAAACAACCCTTTTCGAGATTGAAAAAATCCTGCAACAATCCTATGTGTGGGAGAGAGCAGACAAAGAAGCCTGGGTTATAAAATACATTATGTCAAAACCAAAGGCCTTCTTCCATTATGTAAAAGGAACAGCCTCAGTACATTGCAAGATAGGACCCCTCTTCCAAAAGGATGGGTCCCTCACAGAGAGTCTAACCAGGGTGATTGAGGTACTGAATGACGAGTTCAAAAGTGTCTTTACCACCAAGTTGGAACACAGACAAGTGAATGAACCAGTGGACTTCTTTGCTGCCTCACTTATAACCGGTGAGGCAGTTATAATGGAATACATCAACATTAGCAAAGAAGATATACTACTAGCCATAGACGAGATGAATGCAGACTCATCTGCTGGTTCTGATAGTTTCCCAGCAATCCTCCTCAAATCATGTAAGCATGCCCTGGCAAACCCCCTCCACATTCTCTTCCAGAGCTTTCTTGCAATTGGTAGGCTGCCAAGAAAGCTGAAGGAGGGAATAAAATGCCCAATCTATAAAGCGGGAAGCAGAGCAGATGCCAAAAACTATAGGCCTATTTCTCTGACTTCACACATCTGCAAAGTCATGGACCCATCTCTTACAACACTATGACTGGGTGTTGAGGCAGTTACTCAACAAATCAAATGTGGATGTAATATACCTTGATTTTGCAAAAGCTTTTGACAAGGTGGATCATGGTATGATATGCCACAAACTGAGTTATCGTGGTATAGCTGCAAAACTTGGAGAGTGGTTACATGACTTTTTGAAAGATAGAAGTCAGGCAGTAGTGGCCAATGGAGCCACCTCTATGAACATACAAATAGTGAGCGGTGTTCCACAGGGTACTGTCTTGGGATCACCTTTGCTAGCTACTCAGACAATACAAAAGTCTCACAGAAAATACAGAACCCCAGCGATATTGCACACCTGCAGCAGGAGATGGACTGAGCATAATAATATGCAGTTTAATGCTGAAAAATTCCAAACCCTATGCTACCAGCTTCCAAAACTGAATATTAAACTTACAAGGTACACTGGTCCATAGGGAATTACAATCCCAGAGCCTAAATCAGTGAGGGTCCTAAATCACATGAGTGATGATACCTCTTTCCAAGTGCACATTACCAGGATGGCGACAGTGCAGACAACTGGCTGGACAGATCCTGAGAATATTCAGAACCAGAGAAAAGGAAACGATGTTCCTCTGAAAGACATTCGTTCTCAGCCGCCTGGATTACTGCTCCCAGCTATGGTCACCCACCAGTGTAAGTGAACAGCAGAGCTTGAAGCAATCCAGCGAAGCTTCACAAAGAAGACCGTCTCTTTGCAACAGCTCAGCTGCTGGAAAAGGCTGAAACAGCTAAGATTCTATGCCCTAGAGCAAGGTATGCAGTAATATACATATGCAAGATCCTGGAAGGAATTGTGCCAAATTTTGGCATTGAAAGCTACACCACTGCCAGAACGGGTCGAGACTGCATAGTGCCAAAGATCCTAGCAATGCCATCACACATCAGGACCAGTTACTGCAACAGCCTTGGTGTCAGGGGTCCACAGCTTTTTAATATTCTCCCAAAGAGCCTGAGGAACATGCACAAAGTAGATGTTGGCGTTTTTAAATCAAAGCTGGACCTTTTCCTGTCGAGAGTCCCTGATGAACCTACCTCACAGCAAGAGATACAAATGAGGGTAGCTATATCAAACTCCATTCTTCACCAAATGCCACATATTAGAGAAGGCTCTCAGTAATAATAGTGTAGCAAAATGGTGGTGCTCCAGCATGGCCACAGCTCCAAGCTGAAACTACAAATATATATATATATATATATATATATATATATATATATATATATATATATTACAAAATAAGAAAATGGAGAAATACACCTTAATCAATAATCAACTACCAGATAATACCCAATCACATAATTTATTAACCCACTACATATGAACAATAAGTACAATATGCATAAGTAAATATAAATAAATATAGATATAAATATAAACTACATCTTACAGCTGTTTCAGCCATGTAGATATGGGTATCTCATTATGCTTATATTAGCCAGGTGTGATAAGTTAATATGTGGTTATAAATGAGACACTTACAAAAATATCCCAGGGCCTCTTCAGAGATTATAAAGTACAATCTAAATATGAATATCAGAGGAGGTACACCCATAATATATAATATACACATACATATGAGTGCATATACCCATGCTCCTATATATATACACACATATACATAATAATATACATACATATATTCTATATTCAAGGTTACAGTTAGTCAAATCAAAATATTAGAATATTACAATATACAAACATACACATATCTATATGCAAAAGTACATATACAAAGTCAAGAGTTCATTATATTAAGTTACAAAATGCTATTAATATTACTATCATTATTATTACCGTTACCACTATTGTTATTAATATTATTATTATTATTAATAGTAAAAATACCAGTAAAACAATATGTGCATTGGATAAGTATGTGTATATATATTTACTTATATTTTGTGTGTATGTGTATGTATATGTACATATATGTATATGTTTATGTGTAGGTGTATGTGTTGGTCTACACATGCATGTGTCTACTTACGTGGATATATGTGATTGTATATGTATATATATATTCCTTGTGAATCTTACATGGCACCTCATGGTAGCATGGTTTCAACAGCTGGATTTTTATATTTTTTGATTTTTATATTTTCAAGATTCTTTAGACCTTAGTGGAAGTTGACTGGGAACCTGGGGCCCACCAAAACTGTTCCCAACTGGGCCCCATACCTCCTAAGGCCAGCCCTGCTTATCAAACTAGTCACAGGTCGAATGCCTGTGACCTGTGACTAGTTTGGTCAGTGCCAATGCATTGAAGTAGAAACAATTTAAAGAGTTATATGCTCATATTTTTGAGTTCTATTTTCCTGTTTGCATCAATATACCTGTACATATATATATATATATATATATATTGATAGATAGATAGATAGACAGATATATATAGATATACATACACTGATCCCTCGACTATTGCAGGTGTTATGTTCCAACACCTCACAGAAATAATTAAAATTTAAAATAATAGAAACACCCATCAGCCACAGAAACCCGCAATATACCAAGGAGTTCACAGTATAAATTTACATACATGAGCCAGAAAAATCTGTGATGTACTGAGAGTGTGTGATAGGTGAACCACGATATGACGAGGGATTACTGTATTATATATATATATATATATATATTATATATATATATATGTATATGTATATATATATTAATGATAATAAAGAATATGGAGACTTATACATCCACAAAATTTATAGTTATATACAGCTTATTATAATGACTTACACATTTCTGCTGTAGCAATTATTCACTGTTGCAATTGCAACCTTGCAATGTTGTTGGTTCATCTTCAAGGTCTGTCCATTTGGTTATCCATGAAGTGAACTGATTGAAGTAAATTGATGAGTTAAAAACATAACAATAGGTATTCTATCAATTGAGAAGTAATTAGTACTGCTAAGCCTTATTGAGTAGAGGTAAATTGATGTGACCTAAGTATAGAGGAGCTTTACCAAATATTTACTTCAAAACACACATTGATTAATACAAGACATGAACACACTAATAGATGCTTATACAAGCATGGTCAGACTGCTAAAAGATATAAAAATAATTCTAGATAGCCATACCATACTTGTTTGATTTCTTAATAAATTTTGCAAAATCTTCTTAGTCAAGGAGCATATGTCTTGCTTCCATGCAGTATTGCATTTTACACAACTATCATACAATGTACCCTTCACTCTGAGAAAGAAACTTTTTGTTACCAGAATTTTTTTATACCCATTCTTACTCTTGCTACTATGCTTTTGAAATAATCACCTCCACTGCTAATTAAATTACCTAGTTCAGAAAAGTTATAAGCTACTTCTAAGGAGCTTTCCAGGCATTTGAAAGAATGTATTTCTCTCTTACTGCTGATTGCTACAGTGTATCTGCCACATAGAAACTCTACTGTCTTTTTCCAGCCTCCTGTGATCTCACTACACCTTGTGGTACATCCATAATTTACACTGAGTATACTGGGTGGAATTTTTACCTCTTCCTTCTTTTTTATTTTTTATTTGCATATTGAGCACAGTCATTTCCTTAATGGTAGCAGGGTCTTGTCTTGACCTATACTAAAACTTTTGTCTTTGCTAAGTTTACTGTGAGGTTTCTCAATTCTAGGTTTTGCTTCCAATCTGAGATTTCTCTAAATTTTCTACTACCTATGTAAAAAGAAAAATCATCCATTAGTCTACAGACCTCTTCAAGTAAAATTCTTGTACATGACTAATACTTTGTTATTATCCTGGGTATCTGCTTCAAGAAGTAGGTCAATCAAGATAACCACTTCTTGCCTGTAATGTGTGTGTGCATGTATTAATGCCATTAGTTATATATGGTGAAGCAATTCATAAGAAAAACAGCCATTAAAATGGTTGAATTGTTGACAATAGTGGAAACAATGACAACTCATTAGGGTTCTAGCATTATTTTGTTTCCTTTCTTCATTTAACATATTCTAGTTTTGTTATTAATCTCCCCCACACCCTCTCTCTTTCTTTCTCTCTCTCTCTCTCTCTCTCTCACACACACACACAAATTATCTAATAGGAATTCTCTGAAGCAATGAAAGTTAACACAATAAAACTAAAAGAATCTATATAAGTGTGAATAATTTAAATTTTGTTTCAAGAAGATTGAGTAATTACAAGACATTTTTTACTGTTTGACATTTATATATCTAGTGGACAGATTGGTAACTTTACTTTATTAGTGTAATTTTAATCTACAATAGTTTGATTTCTTGGCTAACTTTTCTTTTCTGTAGGCACTTTACAACTGTTATATCATTAAACACTGTAATTGCTAAACAAACTATACTGAAGATAGTGGTAATTGGCAAATACCCCATTACTGTTAAGAAATTAACAGGTGTCATGTTTTAGCTAGAGTAAACATGTACTTGTTTAAATTGCTTGTAGCACTATAGAGCCTATTGTATACATAAAATAAATTACACCATGCCCTTTGTGTTTATTTGTATGTATCTTCCAGGTAACTTTTGTATTGGTACATTTGATTGTCCAAATACTTAAATGCAAAATTTGAAGAGAAAAAATTTTAAAATATATTCCTGAGAATGTTTACTTCTTTAACCCTTTTGTTACCAACCCAACTGAAACCGGCTCTGGCTCTGTAGTACAAATGTCTTGTTTACATAAGTTTTGAACTAAAATCCTCCTCCAAACCTTAGTCACAATTTATGTTCCTAACACTAGCTTAATGATAACTAAGTTATTTTACTAAAATCTTTGTTATATTTAAAATTATTTGAAAGAAACACAGAACATCTCAAAATAAATACAGTAAGAAAGGGATTAAAGTGCTTAGTATTTACACATGAGTTTTATGTTCATTAGAAATTTATGAGTTATAAGAAGCTTGTCTTTTTTAAACATCAAAGTTCTATTACAGTTTTCTTCTGGAGATTTAACCCTCTCAAACCTGGGCCCCTGTGTCTAACTTTACCCTCCACCTTGGCTCCTGAGCAAAAGAATAAATAGCTGCATAAACAGCTTGAGTAACAATTACAGGCAAATTAATAGTCACAAAAATTTCAGGAGAAAACAATGATAGGCCATCTCTCAACTACTGTATTTGTTCACCTGAATCACTACTTCCCTTATGTATTTCACCAGTTTGAATGTCTGAAGAATAAATATCAACAATTTCCTCAACTGTAAAGAATCTAGGCCTTACTCATTTAACAGATTAAGAAGTGCTGAGTTACACACTCATTTCATTGCCAAATGAAAAAACAAAACAAAACATTTTTTTACCCAATTAAAAACAAAAATAAACAATTGCTATAGGGGACACCATTAACAATGAGTCATAAACACACTTGACTACAAAGCTGCAATGTGATCAGTTGTCTTAGTATTTTACCTTCTTTTCCTATGTGTGTATTGCTCATTACTATTTTAATGGGAATCTGCTGTTCTTACTATACTGGGAACACAGTGAAATAGGGTTAATAGTCTGTTGTACTGGTAGTGACTAGTTTGTATATATTTTGAGACAATATATTGGGAGACATATATTTTGGAGACTGAAATTCTTAACTTATTATCAAGGATCTGTAAATGCTTTTCTTTCTAATTCAGTATCAGAAAACAATTCAGGTTCTACATTTGTTTTGATGTTAGATTATAACATCAGATTTTCTTGCACCTGTGATTATTGTTATTAGGGTAGTGGATGGCAGAATTAGAAGATTACGAGACACCATGCCTTTCTAGATTTAATTTAATCTCTTTATGTTACTCAGTTGAGATCCCTCCAGAGCCAACTTTGCCTCACAGGGTTGATAAACTATCTACCAAGTTAAGCAAACACATGCCTTTCCCAAAATTTGTTATCTTGTGTAATATGTGAGAAATCATCTATTATTATAAGGGCAGTAAATAAGAAAATTGGTGTTAGAAAAAATACCTTGTACCGTTTAACCCTTTCATTACCAAACCGCCCAAAGCCGCCCAAAAAAAATTTTGGTTAATGTGACCAAACCGCCCGAATTTACCTATTCATATTTAAATGAGAATATCAGAGCAAATCTCTTTAGTACATTAGTGAAAACACGTGATTATACTTCGTAAACAGTTCATCTACAGTTTTGTACAACGATCGACGTGTAATTTTAATTCCCTGAATTTTGGGAGATTTTTTTCCACATTTTTTTCGGCATCGATTTTTCTTCAACTTAGAAAATGGATTGGAGTTTCATGTTATCAAGCATTGATTCCGAATTGGAAAATTTGTGAAGCAAATACTGGGTACTGTTGTGGATTTAGTTTTTATACAGGGAAACTAATGTAGTCAGCAGTGGCTTAGGGTATGATGTGGTCTGGAAGTTATTGTTTGAAGCGATCAATGCGGAAACAAACAAACTACACAAAATGTAAACAAACACAAAATGGGAGTTCAAATTTCGGAAAATTTGTGAAGCAAATACTGGGTACTGCGTGGATTTAGTTTTTTACAGGGAAAATAATGTTAGTCAGCATGGCCTAGGGAACGATGTGGTCTGGAATTTATCTCTTCCATACCATAACCAGGGCCGTATATTATTTTTTGACCGATTTCTTTAGTTCGGTCAAACTTGCGGTGGATTCCAGTATTTCACTTTATTCCCCTTTATGGTACACCTGTTGTGCATTAAATTCAACTGATGATATAGTGATGTGCACAATCTTCTTTATCAAAATTTTGTTGCATACCCATTTGAATATTAGCTGATGATTCATTTTCTATGGTGATGTTTAAACAAAATTTTAAATTTTTACCTTTTGCTCAATTTAAAATTTTAATATTTTACCTTTTGCTCAATTTACCTGGATTATCTGTAATTAAAATCACTTTGAGACAAAAGTTATGCAATAGAATTGATTTAAACCCTTTCTTAATTATGTTCCAAATATCACATTAATATGTTAAGTAAAAAAGTACAGTTATTTAATGAAACAAGCCTAGATTCACGATTAGTTTAGAATTTAATTGAAACTCATGAGGGGTGTATTTTCGTCAGAAATATAGTAACTAGAGTCCATTTTGCTTTTAATCCCTCAAAGTTCTACAAAATATACACCAATCAAATACTGGAGTTGATTAAATTGATTTTGCCATTCCTCTAAATTTTTGCTATCTTTGTAACTATATTAGAAATCATCTATAATATTATTCTGCATATGTATGTTATGCAATAATGGTTATTGAAGGGAGAAGTAAAAGGAGAGTGAATGTTGTTTAGCAGAGAGGTATGTGGGAGTAGTGAGAGGTAGGACAAAGGGAACACTGTTTTGTTTTATGGTTAGTTGAAGAGAGAGAAAAGTGTTCTCTAAAAAGAGAGAGAAAAGTGTTCTCTGGAGTGAGAGATAAAAGTTATATTGAGAATTGTAGAAGCAGTTAAGGCAGTGCTCATGTCTCAGTGGGGATATTGGTTATTGAAAGTGGTAGTATAGTAAGAGAGCATGGTAGTTGTTTTTTTTTTTTTATTAAACTAATTTTCTTTTTATTATTGCTACCTGCTAAAACTTTCACATTTGTTTATATAGTTTGGGCAGCAATAGTTGGCTGATAAAAGTGAAGATTCTTTTATTCTTCTGTGTTTCAGCCTAAAGGTTTTGGCCATGAACGATTGTATTTTATTGAATAATTTTCTTTTCACTGACAATTACTTACTTAATATCATTGTCATCTGCTAAATTGAAACTTGCAAATATTATTTCATAAAATATGGGCAGCAATGGACAATATTAACTAATAAGAGAAAGAATGAAAAGATATAGAGAACAAGTGCTGGGGTTCAAATCACTAGAACAAACACAAAAACAGCAGCACAGAAAACGAGAAACTATGAATGAAAAAGAATAGAATGAGTATTTAACAACAGATGAGAGAAAGAGCCCAAGAGAAGAGAAAATAAAAATGAAATAGATTAAGAAAACTGGAGTCTCTTGTTTAGCAATGTGAATATTCTCTTTAATCATTGTAAAATCCATAGCACTATAAATAAACCAAAAGTGCTACCTCAAGCACAGTCAAACCAGAAGAATTGGAAATGCCACTATGAAAGGCTGCTTAATGTGTCTGCCTAATATGGACATAACAGCATGACCAGCTATCTGAATCAATAATAATTTGGTAGGTAAAGCAATTAAGGATATGAAGACAGAAAGCCCCCAGCCTTTCAGGAAGCATTGCTGAGATGCTTAAAATATTTGGCAGAGTGGAATATGACCTGTCACCTATATAGTCAATCAGGTTATCCTGAGGGAGTCATGCCCATTGACTGGTGTAGCAGCATTATAGTCAACTTCTACAGAGGTAAAGGTGATGCCTTAGACTGAAACAGGGAGATGGCTCTGTTCAATCTATAGCAATGGTATTGGTAGAAACTCCATACCATGTACCCAGTGCTAGCTCTGGATATATAAGAGGTGTAGTGGTATCACAAGAAGGTTACCAGAGAAAGTAGTCATTGTGTATGGCAGATATGCTGGTACAATAAACACTAAGAATGTACAGAGAAGAGATTTCCTCAAATGTCTAGAGGGATCCTTAGAAGTAGTAGACAGCTTTTGTTGCCTATGCAACCAAGTTAGCAGTGGAGGAGGAAGTTCTGAATGTGTAGTTGCTAGAATAGGAACAGGCTGGGCAAAGTTCAAAGATCTACCTTTGTTGGTAATAAAATAAAAAGTAGAGTGTATGATGCTTGTGTACCTACAACTATGCTACATGGCTATGACTACAGAGGACATGCAAAAGCTTGAAATAAATGCAGCCAACATGTTCTGCTGGAGAGTAATATTAGTGTAAATGATTTAAGAGAAAAACTGGGTATGAGAGGCATCAGTTATAGTGTTAAAGAGAGAGGCCGCTCTGGTATGGTCATGTGATGTGTATGGATGAGGACAGCTGCATAAAGAAGTGCCAATCTCTAATTGTGATGGGAACCTGTGGAAGGTGTAGACCCAGAAAGACATAGGACAAAGTGGTGAAAAAGGATCTTCAGATGTTGGGCCTCACAGAAGGGATGACAAAGGACCAAGGCTCCTGGCAGTTTGCTGTACTTGAGAAGATAGATCAAGCTAAGTTAAACTGTTGTTGTCCATACGTACAGGCATGTCCCCCTACATCTCTCTTCAGTTGAGCAATCCTAATTTTGTGGGCTCTGGGTACTGATGTCATGTAAAAAGCATTTGTGCTAGTACCACATAAAAGCATCCATGCCAAGTATGAGCATTTGTGCCAGTGCCTGTGCTGGTGTCATATAAAAGCGCCCATGCAGGTGCTACATAATAGTACCCATACTGGTGCCACATAAAAGTGCCCATGCCCGTATCATACATTAAAAGCACCTGTTCTGGTGCCGTGTAAAAGAGCCTGTGTTAGTGCTATGTAAAAATGCCTGTGCCAGTTCCACATAAAAGCGGCTGTGTTAGTGCCTGTACTGGTGCCAGATAATAGTGCCAGTGTCACATAAAAGCACCCATGCTGGTGTCACATTAAAGTGCCAATGCTGTTGCCATATAAAAGCTCCTGTGCCAGTGTCACATAAAAGCCCCCATACCAGTGTGACATA
>NW_021825109.1:7500-16585 GCF_006345805.1 Octopus sinensis | reverse complement strand
CCAATAGCTGAGTCTATTTTCATTTCATCTATAGCCTTTATTACATCATCTTCCTTTATATCGATGTAATTTAACGTCGCCGCCTCTGATTCTATATCTGCAGTGGTAAAAAAGTCATTGAATTGTTCATTCAGTATTTCACTTACCCTCATTGGTTTTCCTGTGAGTGTGCCATCCTTTTCAAGGAGTGGCCCTATCCTACAGTGCACCGTAGCTGTTTCTTTGGCATACCTGTAGAAAGCTCTGGGGTTAGTTTTTATGTTGTCTATAGCCCAGGCTTCTTTGTCTGCTCTTTCCTTCTCATGGGAGAGTTGCAGACAATTTTCAATTTCCAACAGTTTTATTTTCAGGCGGGACTTTTCACTGCTTTCAATTTGTTTGTTTAGGCGATTTGAGATTTTTTTTTTTATATATATATTACTATATATATATATTACTAAAACCAGTGAAGTGCAATGTTATACAATAAAGGAGAATTATAGTCGCCAACTAAATGTGTCGACAATCGTAGTTAGATTTAGTTGGCGACTATTCTTTTATTCTTTTATTCATTTACCTGTTTCAGTCATTTGACTGCGGCCATGCTGGAGTACCACCTTTAGTCAAACAAATCGACCTCAGGACTTCTTCTTTCTAAGCCTAATACTTATTCTAATAATATATATATATTTTATATAATATATATATATATATATATATATATATATAGATCAATAAATGGTGGGGTTGTGTTGACCGCACGTGGAGAAATGATAAGTAAGGAAAAATTGTTTTTTAAATGCAGAATGCTCAGAATGTTATTACTATCATTTTTATTATAAATGATATGACAATTTGAAATGCAATTGTCTATGCAGATTTATATAATTAGAAAATAATATAAATAAAGTGTTAAAATCTGAAAGTTAAGTTAACAAGCAATTATATAAAAAAGATAACGCAAATGAAGCTAAAATGATAATTTTATAATTTGGGTTTTACCAACAGCCCGTATTGAAGAACTCAAAAGAGTTGTCTCCCCTTACTCACAACACAGGAACTGAAGAACCACAATTACTACTACTTCCTGTCCTGCCAACATGCTGAATTAAACCACACAACACATGCTCTTAATCCCTTTGGATCTTAATACCTCAAGGTAATTTTTTCGTGAACAATCATAAAACTCAAGATACACAACGAACTCACAATGTATCGGAGTACTTATTTTTTAATTTTTGTACATTTTTATCATTATTCTTTTGCAAAAAACATGCAATTTTCTTTTTCTCCCCTTTCTAATTTTTAAAAAAACTTTTTAAAACATAAATATTCTTAACAAGTCATACAATGACGAAAACCGGTTGAATAAATATAGTTATATATTTTATCAATTTCTCATTTTATTAAAATTTTCTTTCATTTGAGCATTCTGCATTTTTAAAAAAATTTTTCCTTACTATATATATATATATACGACAGGCTTCTTTCAGCTTCCATCTACAAATCCATTCACAAGGCTTTGGTCGGCCCGAGACTATAGTAGAAGACATAGGCCTAATGTGCCACGCGGTGGGACTGAACTCGGAACCATGTGGTTGGGAGCAAGCTTCTTACTTCACAGCCACTACTGTATAAGACTTTTTATTCACTACGATCTTTTCGAGCCTGCGGTTCTGGTGCCTCGTAGGTGCATATGTGTATTCTCGGGTGACTTTTCGACTTTCTGAAATGTCCTCCTTTTATTATTTCCCGTCTCGCTTTCAAATACAGAGGGGTTCCTGAAGTAAATGCAGTGTCATGCACCTCCATATTGTTGTTGCTGTCAGGGAAGCGGAGTACTGAGAATAAGCTTCAAACAGTATACTACAAGGTGTATAGGCGAATATGAAACCACATGCAAGCACATACATATATATATATATATATATATATGTATGTATGTATGGAGGCGAACACCTTTCTCCATGTGATCGGCTTGAAAATTTATTTAGACACTTGGATATTCTACTCTTCTTAAAATGAAACCAATGGTAGTCTTATTTCACAAATAAAGAAATTATTTATTCACCAATGCGGTGTTAAGCACTCGTTCCAGCGAAAATAGAAAGAGTGAGAAAGAGCCGTCAATGTACCTTCATACTTTATGCATACAAACCAGATGGCTATTTTAATTTAATACTGTCTCAAATGCATATATATATATATACATACACAAATACACACACACACACGCGCACAGACACACACACATAGACACAAATACGCACACATGCATGCATACATACCCACGTATGTGAGAATGTAAGTATGTATTCTTTTTGCCGAACGGATAAGTTACGGGGACGTAAACAGACCAGCATCGGGGTTGTCTAATTGTGGTGGGTCACACAGAGACGCACGCACCTATATGAGAGTTTCTTCGAGTTTCCGTCTACCAATTTACTCACAACGCATTGGCTGGCTTGAGGCTGTAGTAGAAGACACTTCCTCCGTGTGTCGCGCAGTATGAATCAATTCGAAACCAAGTAAATACGAATCAAACCTCTGACAACACTGCCATGCTCCTTTATATATATGTGTGTGTGTATACATATATATGTATATATATATATATATATATATTATATATATATAATATATATATATAATATATATATACTATATATACATATATATATATAGAGAGAGAGAGAGAGAGAGAGAGAGAATATATATATAAATAGATGAATGGATGGATGGATGGATAGATAGATAGATAGATAGATAGATAGATAGACAGACAGACAGACAGACAGACAGACAGACAGACAGACAGACAGACAGACAGACAGACAGACAGATAGATAGATAGATAGATAGATAGATAGATAGATAGATAGATAGATAGATAGATGATAGATAGATAGATAGATAGATATGTTTCTTTACTAGCTACACAGGGCTGCACACAGACGGGACAGATTACAAAGTAGAGCTTTTCTTTTTTGGGGAAAAAAAGAAGTGGGGTAGGTTTTCGATCAAAAGGGATCGTAAAAGGGAAAGAAGAAGAGAAAAAAGGAAAGAAACAAAAGAAAAGAAAAAAGAAAAAAAGGAAGAGAAACAAAAGAAAAGAAAAGAAAAAGGAAGAGAAACAATAGAAAAGAAAAAATAAAGGAAAAAAGGGGAAAAAACGATCAATAGGGATATCACAGTGTCATAATGTAAGGTGTAAAGGGGGAAGCGGATAAGGTTTATCCGTGGGAAGAAAAGCCTACGGCAAAGACCATGGTAACCTCGGTCAATATTGTTACATCTTACCACATTTGTTTACAAGTGGGTTACCCTCTGGTTTTAAATTTCCGGGTTCATAGGATTATGCTCAAGGTGGCTTCGTCATTCATACGTGCCGTCCTTGCTACATTCACCCATCTTTTTTTTTAAATATTCGCTAGACAAAACTTGCCTCTCTACTCTCACTTTCCTTTTCAAGTGATACTTGAAGAAGTTGATGAGAGATTGACCAGAGAGGTAAGTGTTTGTCTCCAATCCTTTCAGACGTGTCCACCAGATATATTCTTTCGCCATAGCCACAAGGATGATGAAAATAGCTCTTCCTTCCCGTTTGAAGGAAGGAGAGTGACAATATTGACGATAGACTCGGCTGATAAACCGACTCGTCCCACACGTGACAGCAGTCGTTCGACATAAGCCCACAAGTCGGGAATTGTTGGACACTGCATGAGTGCGTGCAGAACGGTTTCGTCGCTCTGGTCGCATCTCGGGCAATTAGGCCCCGTGTTTCTCGAGCCGTGTCTGTAGAGCTTATCCCGAACGGGTAGCGCTTCTCGGTAGCACTGCCAGGCCAGGGATCTCTGGAAGTTGTCCATGGGTCCTGACCCGAAAGTCGTCCTGAACAGGCGGGTCAGGTATTCCTCGTCGACGTCCAGATTCGCCTCGAGCTCGTCGTCGTACCTCCCCTCTACTAATCCCCTATAGAATGCTTGGCTTGTGTTGGAGTCACTCAAGGTTGACCCGAGAGTGCAGAGTTGCCCTTCCACGGCCTCTTTTTGATAGATAGTCAGTTAGATAGATAGATAGATAGATAGATAGATAGATATGTTTCTTTATTAGCCACACAGGGCTGCACACAGATAGAACAAATTACAAGGTAGAGCTTTTCTTTTGAAGGTTTAAAAAAAATTTAAAAAAAAATAATAATAATAAAATAACAAATAAAATAAAATAAAAAAGGGGGGTCGATCAAAAGGGATCGTAAAAGGAGAGAAAGATGACAAAAAAAAGGGGGGGTTAAAAAAAAAAAAAAAAAAAAGGGGGAGAGGAAAAAAAATTGATCAATAGGGATCGTTATCACAGAGATGTCAATATGAAGTGTAAAGGGGAGGACAGGTGAGGTTTACCCGTGGAAAGAAAAGCCTACGGAAAAGACCACGGTAACCTCGGTCAATGAAGTCACATGTTATATTCTTTTTTTTTTTTTTTTTTTGCAAATAAGCAACTCTCTGTATTAATTTTTACGGTTCATAGAATCATAGTCAAGGTGGCTTCGTCATTCATACGTGCCATCCTTGCTACATTCACCCATCTTTTTTAAAACATTCACTAGACAAAACTTGCCTCTCTACTCTCACTTTTTTCTTCAAGTGATACTTGAAGAAGTTGATGAGAGATTGACCAGAGAGGAAAGTGTTTGTCTCTAATCCTTTCAGACGCGTCCACCAGATACATTCTTTCGCCATAGCCACAAGTATGATAAAAATAGCTCTTCCTTCCCGTTTGAAGGAAGGAGGCGTGACGATATTAACGATAGACTCGGCTGATAGACCGACACGTCCCACACGTGACAGCAGTCGTTCGACATAAGCCCACAGTGGGAAATTGCTGGACACTGCACGATTGCGTGCAGAGCGGTTTCGTCGCTCTGCCCGCATCTCGGGCAGGTCGGCCCCGTGTTTCTCGAGCCATGCCTATAGAGCTTATCCCGAACGGGTAGCGCTTCTCGGTAGCACCGCCAGGCCAGGGATCTCTGGAAGTTGTCCATAGGTCCGGGCCGAAAGTCGTTTGAAACAGGCGGGTCAGGTATTCCTCGTCGACGCCCAAGTTTGCCCCGAGCTCGTCGTCGTACCTCCCCTCCACTAATCCCCTATAGAATGCTTTGGTTGTGTTGAAGTCACTCAAGGTCGACCCGGGACGGCAGAGTTGCTTGAGAGCAACGCGACACTCGCGGTGCCATTCGCCCTTCTTCGGCCTCTTTTTGATCCACGACTGTAGTTCGGTCATGGAGACGAGTTGCGGGAATGCGTGCCTCACAAACGGCGACCACACCTGTTCACCGTCGTCTACATAGAGCCGGAGATGTCGCAGTCTCAGCGCGTGTCTGCGCATCATCAACCACGGCATGCCCAGCCCTCTTTTAACGGGTGTTGACAGCAAATGGATCGCCTGACCATCGGGACGCATCCTTTCCACAAGAAGCGGAAGAGGATGCGTTCTAGTTTGGTGATGGTAGGGTCGGGACAAGGTACGACGGTCAGGCGGTAGTAGATGATGGACGCGATGTACGCGTTCACCACCTCCGCCCGACCTTTTAGGGACAGTTTCCTCTCGGCCCATTGCTGGCGAGAGTGACCACCCTACTCGTTATCTCGTTCCAGTTCTTCTCCATTTGGAGGTCCGGACCGAACCAGACCCCGAGCAACTCAGCCGGGCCGTCTGTCCAGCGTCCCACGACGGAGGTACTGGTGGACGGCATGGGTTGCTTCTCCAGGTGCCGAGCCGCAAGCCCACTGACTTTTCCCGGTTGATTTTTGCTCCTGTCACCGCTTCGTAGTCTTTCAGTGTCTCGCCGACCCGCTCGATGTGCTCGTGGCTTGACACTATGACGGTGACGTCGTCCGCGTATGCAGACACGCTCGTCCCGCATCCTAATTCTCGCGGGATGCCCCTCAGAGTCGCCAGCTTCCGCAGCAGTGGCTCAAGAGTCAATACGTATAGAAGCGCCGAGAGGGGGCATCCCTGACGGACCGAACGTGCAATGTCGAAGGGTCTCGATAGATGTCCATTTACGCGAATTACCGAACGGATGCCTCTGTACAAGGCAGCTATCCAGCCGCGGAAGACGGGACCGAAACCAGCCGCTCTCAGGACTGCCCCCAAGTATCGATGGTCTACCCTATCAAAGGCTTTCGATTGATCCAAGTTGATCAGGGCCCCACCCATGCCAGGTTCGTTAACTACCCTGTCTATGATGTAGCGCATCAGATGGAGGTTGTCATGGATGCTCCGGCCCGGCACGGCGCACGTTTGTGCGTTGTCGACCAGTTTCTCCATGACAAGCGCCAACCTCTTGGCTAACACCTTTGTCAAAATTTTCAGGTCTGCATTGAGCAAGTGATTGGCCTAAAGTTATCTATAATGTTTCCTTGTTTGGATCTTTCTTCAGCAGAGTTACAGCTCCTCGACTCACAAAACCGGGTATGCCCCGTTTTGCTGCCAGTTGCAGTATACCGCTGCCAAGACGTCTCCAAACAAGTCTGGCATACAATATTAAAATTCGTAGGGTAGACCATCCAAACCCGGTGATTTGTCCCTCGAGCATTCTGCCATCGCTTCCCGCACTTCCGCCGCCGTGATGGCACCTTCGCAGCACCCTGCCTTTCTTGTCGAGAGTCGTGGCAGGCTATGTAGGTAGGCACTGAAGTCTACCCTACGTTCTTGCCCTCCACTCGTCCCGAACAGTCGGGCAAAATGCTGCTGAAAGGCCTCACACATTTTACTTGGCTCGAGCAATTCGCGCCCCTGTTCATCTACCAGTGACCGAATGGTGGCTTTGTTGCCCTGTTGCGCCTCTGCCACCCGGGCCTCTCTCGCGGCTCCAACACCTTCGTTCCTTAGAGCACGCATCCTAGCTCTGACAGCACATCCTTCGTGTTTGGCGTTGAAGTGTTGGTCGAGGGCCAACCTCGCCGCCAAAACGTCGGATGCGATGCCGCTTCTAATTGCCTCTTTTAGCTTCTTAACTAGCTCACCCTCTACTCTATTTCTATCTATGGCTAGTGCTTTGCTGTACCTAATCGCTTCTGCTTTTACTGCTCTCTTGAGGGCAAACCACCATTTGTTGTTGATGATGGCTCCCGTCAAAGCCCTCTTTACTAGTGTGCTAATCCGGTCTCTGAAAACTTGTCTGGACGGGAATGATGCGTTCAGTTTCCAGTACCCAGGACCCTGTCTATGTGCCTTATCTAAGTCTAGCGTACACGTCACCAATTTGTGATCCGTGTAGCTGACTGTGTGGAATTGTGGACATCCTAAGTTATCCTTGTCTACTGTCCTACACAGTATCCTATCTAGATACGATCTCGACGACCCACTGCGGTTGCTCCATGTCCACGTTGGTGCATTTGGGTGGTCGAGTCGGTACCTGTCAGACAGTTGGAATCGTCTGAGCAGGTCTCTGAGGCATTTGCATCCCCTTCTGTTTCTGTCTCTACCCACGTAGTCTACATGCGTGTCCAAGGTAGCATTCCAATCCCCCACTAAGAGTAAAGGACGAGACGTTCCCAAGAATACTTCTAGACGTCGAAAGAAATCCGCCCGACCTGTTAAGGGCGGTGCGTAGACTGATACGAGTCGAAAAGCGCACCCATTGCTGCCGTCAACATCCAGAACGATCAGTCTACCCTCCGGGTCTACGAATATCGTCTTGACTTCGAGATCCAGGCTCTTGTGAAAAAGTACCGCGGTGCCACTACCGCCCATCCTCGGCAGACAGGGAGCGAAATAAATGTTAAAACTGTCCGCCAAACATGGACTTTAGGGCCCGTGGCTCGTGGAGTCTGGTCTCACTTATGGCTATGATTCCCAAATCATGTGACTTGATGTCATTTAGGAGGTATCCTTGTTTCCAAGGAGACCCCAAGCCACGCGCATTCACACAACCAATCTATCTATCTATCTATCTATCTATCTATCTGACGGACGGACGGACGCTAGTCAAATGGGCTCCACGCAAGTTGGTCATTTTGTACGTTGAAAATTATTTATTGTGAAATATTTTGTGTTTAAAAGTTGTGCAACAACATCCACTGTAAACCTTTGATAAATATCTCCACAAAATTTTGCCCCTTGTGGGCAAAATTTAAAAGAAAAAATTCTCATAGCCTTCGTGGTTTCATTTAGCCATTTTATTTCCAAAATGGCCACTGGTCACCACGAGGCTGAGATGCAAGTCAACCGTGACGCAGAGGCAGAAAAACAGGATGCTCTGTTACCTTACGCTGAACCTGACAACTCCGCCACCATCAACATCGACAACAGCAACAAATACAAAACAAAGGTCGCAAGGCCAAGCACCGTCAACACCATCAGTGAGTCCACCACCACCACCAACACCGACAACAACACCATGGCAGAATCTGCTACTAAAACTGCTATCCCTACTAAAGACGTCGCCACCAATAACAATACCAACATCACCATCACCGCCACCAAAGACCGTGCCGTCAATGCTACTAATACTACTAACACCACCGCCGTCACCAAGAACGACAACAACAACAACAACAACAACAACAACAACAACGACGACGACGACGACAACAACAATTCCCTTCAACCACTGCTCACTCCATCACCAACAAGTGAAAAAATAACGACGACAAGCAAACGAAATGCCGAAATTTGCGCTAATGCAGGACTAAATTACGCAGGCAATTTTCCACCCCTTGCTAGTTGCATAATCAGCAACCACAAACCTAACCCACACCCCTGCCATCAACATCAACAGTAACAACAATAACAAAACAACAACAAACTTCGCCGAGGCGATAAAAGAAAAGGTAACAAAAGTTTCGTTTACTACACAACAGATTAAAGATTGCAGAAACCTTATTACAAATCAAAACGGAAAAATACTCTTACACATACCTCAGCACATACTGAATGAGGAGAAAAAAAAGACAATTTGTATAATAAATCACAAATAAAAAAACAAAAAGTCCAGAAAGGCAAGCACAGACAAAGTCGAAAGTGCTTACGCCCCATCTGGGGATACAAGGATTGTGTGACTTGGGCGAACAAGTTCGCACACGTACAGGTGGTTTTTCAG
>NW_021825109.1:0-2500 GCF_006345805.1 Octopus sinensis | reverse complement strand
TTTCTTTACATTTAGCGTAACGGTTCGTTTCCGCCGTAATGATTTCAAATAGGCTCATTCGAAAAAGTAAAAAGAAATAGTCTAAGGCTTTACTCTCCTGGGAAAGTCTGTGGCTTGGTCCAGTTTCTTCAGAAAAATCACCGCAAGAAACAGTTTTTCAATTTTCACTCCATTCAGGTGCCAATTCATTTTCTTTATCGCTGTCGGAGCTCTCGGATTCACTGTTTTCACTTTCGGAAAATGAAACATCAGATTCATTATCAAATACCACGTGCTTTTTTTTTCAGTCATAGAGTTAGATTTATCAAGGTCTTCAGTAGAAAATCCTTCGAATTCTGACTCGCTGCTTGATATGATGAAATTCGTATCCATTTTTTGTCAGAATTACAAAGTTTGAAAACACAATAGGAACAAATTTCGGAATAAAATCTCCCAAAGTTCACGGATTAAAATTACACTTCGATCGTTGTACAAAACTGTAGATGAACTGTTTACGAAATATAATCCCGTGTTTTCACGAATGTACTAAAGAGATTTGCTCTGATATCCTCATTTAAATATGAATAGGTAAATACGGACGGGTTTGGGCGGTTTGGTCACATTAACCAAAATTTTTTTTCGGGCGGCTTTGGGCGGTTTGGTAACGAAAGGGTTAAAAGCGCTGGCAAGTTTGCATGACAACTATTTTTTTCCTCAAATGAAAGGCGTCACCTCTAGGACAAAATTCCTCATCTTATAAAATGTGGCCCCAGTAGACCCGAATGAAATCGGGTTATATTAACCAAAATGTGAAAAGGGGTATAAATGGGGCTGGAAGGGGATTAACATTTAAAGGAGCGAGTGTTTAGGAATTCTCTGTTACATCAAGCTAAAAAATTTGCGCCAGCCTTTTAATCTTCAATGTGTTGCCGTCCATGATGAAGAAGTTTTGAATGCTTGCCATGGTGAGTCTACTGTCGTGAGAAAGAATCACTTCAAAACTTGGTGTTTACGAATTTTCTTTTACATCAAGTTCAAAATTTTACGCCAGCCGTTAAACTGTCAATACGTTGCTGTCCGTCGTTAAGAAATGCCAGCCATGGTGACTCTACTATCCTCACATTCAATCCCTTCAAACTTTGCTTTCCAATATTTTATTATTTTTATTCAGCTCGCAAGTTCGTCTGTCCTTTTTAAATATTAGCGTTTTGCTGTCTGCCTTGAAGCAGACCTTTCCGTTGCCACTGCCTGATATTTATGATTGATCTTTCTAAATATTTTATTACTCAACTTACTCAAGATCTTTTGTTGTTTATAAATGGGAAAGAGATAGATAAAGATAGAGAGTAAGAGAAAGCGAGGGAGAGTCCGAGAAAAAAGAAAAGTAAGAGAGTGGGAAAGTGAGAGAGAAAGAAGAGAGAAACAAAGAGGGAGAATCATCATCATCATCATCGTTTAACGTCCGTTTTCCGAGCTAGCACGTGTTGGACAGTTTGACCGGGGTCTGGGAAGCCAGGAGGCTGCACCAGGCTCCAGTCTGATCTGACAGTGTTTTTACAGGTGGATGACCTTCCTAACGCCAACCACTCTGTGAGTGTAGTGGGTGCTTTTTTCGTGCCGCCGGAACAGGTGCCAGGGGGGCTCGCAGCGGCAACGATCGCTTGGTGCTTTTTACGTGCCACTGGCCCAGAAACCAGTCAAGGCGGCGCTGCAATCGGCCACGTTCGGATGGTGCTTTTTACGTGCTGAAAGGAAGCAATAGAAAGTAACAACCACACTCTTACCCGCGCGTAGAGCGGGTCACCTTCAGCTAGTATATATATATATATATATAGATTCAAATGAATATGGTACTTAAATTTGATGCACCAGAATTTTTTATGGTATTACCCATAAAATTATGTGGGATGATTATAACCCCAAAAATAAGCAACAATTAACGGATCCATTCTTGTTGCTTATTTTTTGGTTATATATATATACATACATACATACATATATATATATATACATATATGTACACATATACATACACACACACATTTATATATGGATAGATAGATAGATACATACATACACACATATATATATATATATATATATATATATATATATATATAGTATATATAATATATATATATATATATATATATATATAGATATATTATATATATATAGATATATATAATATATATTATATATATATATATATATATATATATATATATATATATATATATATATATATATATACATATATATACGTTATTATATATAAATATATGCTTTATATATGAATATATGTATCAATATATATATACGTATATAGAATATGTAAGTATATACTTACGTGTGTGTGTATATATATATGTATATATATGTGTTGGTGTGTGTGTGTGTGTGTGTGTGCAGATTCTTTTATCCTTTTATTCTTTTACTTGTTTCAGTCATTTGACTACGACCATACAGGAGAACCAACCTATGTGGTTTTAGTCGAACAAATCGCTCCCAGGACTTATTC
>NW_021825108.1:15000-17297 GCF_006345805.1 Octopus sinensis | reverse complement strand
CAAAACACATACATATATATATATGTTTGGATGTAACTATGTGTACGTATGTGTCTATGCATGAATATAATATATATGTTATATTGATTTATCATATATGTATGTATGTATCTTTGTATGTATATGTGTATATATGGATGAATATACAGACATTTATACATATAGATAAGTCTTACAGCTGTTTCTAGAATATTAATTGATAATAATATCCCTTCATCGGAGACGGTGTGAAACGAAAAGTTAAGTGATTCCTCTCACACCGTCTCTGATGAAGGGATATTATCATTAATTAATATTCTAGAAACAGCTGTTAGACCTTCTTTTTATAAATGTTCTGAAATCTTTCATAACCTTGGATTTTTTATTTCATTCTGTTAATTATATAAACAACTTATAAATAAGGGCTTACGAAAAAATTCCCAATGCCAAATATGTCGAAAATTGGACATATTGTCCATAACCATATAATTTTTCACAATACGCATGCTACTCGAAAAAATAAGCCGACAGAAATTTCTAAAATATTCCATTATTACCATAGCGGACCGATTTCAGGGTTAGTTCGTAAGAACCCTCCCTTCGTCAGCGATAAATGTGGCAAAGAAATAAATGAAATACTTACTCATACCCATGGAAGAAGCAAAACACTAAGTAATGAGCACAATTAAGTACCCCAAATACATCCAAAATAGAAATACTCCAGCCCATTCAAGACACGTGCGATTTGAACTATATATAGGCAATAAATCATAAATAAGAATTCATGTTTCACTGAATGCATTAACTTGACGCTCAAAGTAAGTATAAATGGAAGAGTATGTGACGTTTCAAGCATTGGTCCTTCGTCAAAGAGGAAAGAGGGAAAAGTCCGGAGTGAAGGAAAAGAAATTTGGAGAAAAGCACATGCGCCACTCTATGGCTGAAGTGAGACTGTGTGTGTGTGTGTGTGTTTGTGTGTGTGTGTGTTTGTGTGTGTGTGTGTGTGTGTGATAGACAGATAGATAGAAAGTCACACATACACACACATTCACGCATATGTATATAAATACACACAAGAACATAAGAACATATATACACGCACGCACACACATATAGACATATATATTTTTCACTAACGTGTACTCCGTGTTTTCGTATTTGTATCTGATATTTTCTTCCTATTGCCACCGTTCACTCCTTCAAACCATCGCTCCATCGTTCTATCTCTTAATTTCTCTTACTCTTTATTTCTTCAATTTCTTATAAACATATTTTTACTTGGCACCTAAACATTTCAAACGAGCTGTTATTACAAATGTGACAGAGGAGAGCGCAATATCTCAGAATTCAATCAATGAAACAAAAAGAGAATCACGCACAATTTCAAACCCAATATGGCTGACATTGTTGGAAAATTTTCGTTCAAATTTAATCAGCGAACGCATTACGATACAACCACAAGGTCTGCTAGACAGAACAGCATGAAACGAAAGCAATGATTCTCGGGTAATTAGTTAATTATTTTTCACGTGAAAATGTAATCAAAGATATATTTTCAAGACGATTAGAAGATAGCAGAAACGCAAAGTCCTTATGCTCCACGACCACTTGACAGCCGGTGATGGTTTGTTTACGTTATTACGATACATCCACAAGATCTGCTAGACAGAACAGCATGAAACGAAAGCAATGATTCTCGGATAATTAGTTAATTATTTTTCACGTGAAAATGTAATCAAAGATATATTTTCAAGACGATTAGAAGATAGCAGAAACGCAAAGTCCTTATGCTCCACGACCACTTGACAGCCGGTGATGGTTTGTTTACGTTATTACGATACATCCACAAGATCTGCTAGACAGAACAGCATGAAACGAAAGCAATGATTCTCGGATAATTAGTTAATTATTTTTCATGTGAAAATGTAATCAAAGATATATTTTCAGGACGATTATAAGACAATTCAAACGCAAACTGCTTACGCTCTACGACCACTTGACCACCGGTGTTGGTTTGTTTACGTTATTGCGACACATCCACAAGGTCTGTAAGAAGGGACAGTATGAAAAGAAAGCAATGATTCTCAGGTAATTAGGGCTCTGTTATTATTCACGTGAAAATGTATTCAAGGATATAAGATTTTCGATTATATATCTACGGGATTATGGATAATCGTTACATAACACAAACGCACACTGCTTACTCTCCATGATCAATCGACAGCCGGTGTTTGTTTGTTTACGTTCACCTCGTAACTTAGTGATTCGGTAAAAGATATCGGTGGAATAATTGCAGGCTTCAAAACAAGGAAATAAGC
>NW_021825108.1:0-10000 GCF_006345805.1 Octopus sinensis | reverse complement strand
AGAGGAGAGAGATGAGAGAGGAGAGAGATGAGAGAGGTCGAGAGTGAGAGACCAAGAGGAAGAGAGAAAGAGAGGCGGAGAGAGAGAGTGTGTATAAAACGGGAGGGGACGATAAAATAAAGTTGAATGAAGAAAGAGAAAGAATGAAATACGAGTAATGACAGAGAGGGAGAGAGAAAGAGAGAGAGAGAGAAATATAGAAGGGAAGGATAAAATGCATGAAGGAAAGAAACAAAGAAGCGAGAGGAGAATGAAATGCACGAAAGAGAGAAAGGAATGAAGGAAAGATGGAATGAAGCATGCAAGCAAAGAAGGAGGAAATGTCATTTAATGGGAGAAGAGAGAATGAAAAAAGAGAGGAAGGAAAGAAAGGAAAGAAAGAAAGAAAGAAAGAAAGAAGAAATGAAAAACAGGAGCAATGAAAGAAATATAGAGGCGAAGAATGAAGTAAAGGAAAGAAAGAGAGAAGGAGAGACGGAAGGAGCGAAAGAAGAAAAAGTGGAATGAAAGAGGAATGACATAAATGAAAGCAAGAAAGAAAGAAAAGAAGGAAAGAAGCAAACAGGTGCATCATAAACGTAAGAAACGGAGAGAGAAAGAGAGAAAGAGAGAAAGAAAGGAAGAATGAATAAAAGAAAGAAAGAAAGAAAGAAAGAAAGGAAGAAAGACAGAAAGAAAGGAAGAAAGACAGAAAGAAAGAGAGAGTGAAAGAAAATTAAATCGAAGAATGAAGGAGAAAGAACCGAATGAGTAAACTTCAGAAGTGAACAAGGGAATAATCTACTACTACTACTACTACTACTACTACTACTACTTCTACTACTACTACTACTACTACTACTACTACTACTACTACTGCTGCTGCTGCTGCTACTACTACTACGATCACCACCTCGATGATACAACCAGCACCACCACCATCACTTCTACTACTGCTGCTGCTACTACCCCAACTACTATTCCTTCTACAACAACAATTACTACTACTACTACTACTACTACTACTACTACCTTTACTGCTAGTATCTCTATTATTTTTACAACTACCACCAATGCTACTTCTACTACAACGACCACTACCATCAACACTACTACCACAACCACAATTACCACTACAACCACCACCATCACCACCACCACCTTCACCACCACCACAACTACTACTATTACTACTACTACTCAGACGTTAACCTCGTTTAATTTTGTTTTTTATTTATTCCACTCTTACGTTGAAAATGGCAAATATCTTCACCTCTGACCTCCAAGAATTGTCCAAAATAATGCTAATCGATAGTTCATTTAGTGTATTATTGAATCTCCGAGTGGAATGACAAGAGATATTTCTATATTTATTTCTTCAACGTCTGTGTAATTCCTTCAGAGTCGGCAGAGAACGGCTCCAATGGAAGCTTCCAGAAGCCTGCTCCGTGCAATTTATAAAGAGAGTAGATATTATGCAGGCACGCCATCTAGTGGAAGAATGATATTGTAGTTTAAGCTGGCAGAATCGTTAGCACGCCGGGCGTCGTTACGTTCTGAGTTCAAATTCCGCCGAGGTCGACTTTGCCTTTCATCCTTTCGGGGTCGATAAATTAAGTACCAGTTACGCACTGGGGTCGATGCAAATCGACTTAATCCCTTTGTCTGTCCTTGTTTGTCCCCTCTATGTTTAGCCCCTTGTGGGTAATAAAGAAATAGATATTATGCAGGCACGCCACCTAGTGGAAGAATGATATTGTAGTTTACTGTTTAATGGGATTAGGGGAGTGGGAGAGTTCGTGGCCGTAACTTTTAGGGTTGCTGGGTTCATGAGTGTAAAGGATTGGGTTCGATTCCCAGCCCTGTTGGAGCTCTGAACAATACCTTTCATGTCACGTTACTCCAGTCTTCTCAGCTTTTCCTTCATTTTTTTTTTCGTTATTCCTCTCTCTTTTACTCTTCTTTTTCTTTCGGATTTCATTCTTTCTGTCTTAATCTCTTCTTTCTTTTCCTTTCCTTTCTTACCTCTCCTACACATACACTCTCTTTCTCTCTCACTCTCTCTTCATTATTCTCTCTCCCTCGTTTTTGTCTCACGCTAACTTCCCCTTTCCCTCTCTTTCATTCTCTCTCTCTCCCTCTCTCTCTCTTAATTTGTCTCTCTGTCATTCTTCATCTCACGTTAACTCTCCTTTTCTCTCACTCTCTCCCCCTCTCTCTCTCATTCCCTCTCTCCCCCTCACTTTTCACTATCTCACGTACTTTCTCTACACTTTATCTCTCTGACTCACTTTTCACTCACTTTCCCTCCCTCACTCTCTTTCTCTCTTACTCTCATTCCTTTTCTCTCTCTCTCTCTCTCTTACTCTCATCCTTTCTCTCTCTCTCTCTCTCTCCCTCTCTCTCTCGCCTCTCTTTCTCTCTCTCTTACTATCTCGCAATTACCTTTAACCGATAAAATAGTACTTTGAAAAAATTAAAAGGAAACGCTAGAAGGAAAGCAACGCAAAAATTCTTTTGTATTCCCCTCAAGAGATTCCATGACAAGGTAACAGCGCATATCAAAGATATCATCAAGTGATATTCTTCAATCTGATGGTGCAAGAAATAAATAGCCAACACCAAAGGACTTCCATCCTCTATGTGAACTTTGTGCATCATCTAGCGCCAAAAGGTTATGCAATTATATGATATTACTATTCAAAAAAATGCGACACCATTTTTACTTGCCGTGTGGACAGTATACCTCTAATTTACCCGTTTATGGGTTCTCCGGATTGGCGTTTCGGTAACAACAAATTTTCCCGGGCTTTTAAATTGTTTGTATTTGAAATGGAGATGTTTTCCCGAAATATTTTACAAATATTAAGTAATTTTCTTTTATCTTTTATTTTTTTTTTGTTTCAAGCACTAGACTGAGGCCATGCTAGGGCATTGCTTCGGGCAGTTAGTCGAACAAACTGACTTCACTTTTCATCAATTTCTTTTGCCGAACTGTTAAGTTACGCAGACAGAAGCAAGCCAACATTTGTCTTCAAACAGTTGGTGATACAAATGCAAACACAAACACACACATACACATACAAATTTATATCTATAACGAGCTTCCACCAAGTTTCCGCCAGCCAAATTCACTCAAAACAAACTGGTCCACCCCAGGTTATAGCAGAAGACAATTGCCCAAGGAGAAGCGCAGTTGGACTTATCCAAAAACCACGTGATTGGAAAGCGAACTTCTTAACCACACAGCCATATAAATCAACACAATATCTTTATATTTGTTTTAATTTCATTCACATCACTTTACGTATTTTGATTAATTCCGTATCCTCTTTGCTGACGGGTGTTTCAGTCACGTAGCTCGTTTCTGTATACTGTGAGGCTTCCATCAAATTACGATATTCTTTAAATCATTTACCAAAAGCCAAAGGGCTGAACTCATAAAATCGTTTGAAACTCTATTAAAACTCCATTGGATGTTTCAGTCAGTTTTTACGTCCTTACAAACCATTCTGAGTTTATCCATATCGCCTCCAAATCTTACACGTCTTACTTGCACAAACCCTGCTCTATATTGTCGCTACAAGGCGGCGAGCTGGCAGAAACGTTAGCGCGCCGGGCGAAATGCGTGGCCGTATTTCGTCTGTCGTTACGTTCTGAGTTCAAATTCCGCCGTGGTCGACTTTGCCTTTCATCCTCTCGGGGTCGATAAATAAAGTACCAGTTTCGCACTGTGTCGATATAATCGACTCAATCCCTTTGTCTGTCCTTGTTTGTCCCCTCTATGTTTAGCCCCTTGTGGGTAGTAAAGAAATATATATTGTCGCTAGATCTACAAGAAGTAAATTTCATGCAAAATTCGCGCTATCGTTCTAAAATGATGTCTACATCGGACAAGATATGCTTAGATACGCCGTGTCAGAATAGATACGAGATGACCGCTGATAGATAGATTTCCATCTTACGTCACTTCAAATATTGTCTTTCATCTTTTCAGAGTTGATGAAATGAGTAACTGTTAAAGAGTGGAATCGATGCAATCAAGTCCCCACATCTCCCATATGACCACACAAAAAACGCAGCCCTTTACCAAAATTTGAAACCATTAATATTATTCAAGTAATTAATCATTTAACTAATTAACTGGTCCATTGCATGACTAATTGTATGGTCAATCAATCAATGAGGTTTGCCAAAGTCCTTTCATCGCCATTGACAACTCTATCAATGACATGCCTTCTCGACTCCACATCTGCTTCAAGTCGTCTGTTAAACCTGGTTAACAAAAAGAAGTGAATGAGAACCATTACGTGTGTTAATTATTGGCTTAATGAGCCTCCCGACTTACAAGATTCGATAGAACAGTCCTTTGAAAATACGTGTGAGTTAAAGGTGTTATACGTTTAGTTATAAGACAGACTGATCGATCAAATGTGACCTGGTACTAAATAGTAACCACATGAACATCCATACTTTCCCTTTCAATCTGAGCTAGACAACCTCAACCGCTGTGAATAGAAAACACTCCAAGCTACTCAGCCATTTCTCCACCATTCGTGTGTGCGTGTTATTACGCATGTGTGTGTGTACGTCTTACTCTTTACTCTTTACTCTTTACTCTTTTACTTGTTTCAGTCATTTGACTGCGGCCATGCTGGAGCACCGCCTTTAGTCGAGAGCAAATCGACCCCAGGACTTATTTTTTGTAAGCCTAGTACTTATTCTATCGGTCTATTTTTTTGCTGAACCGCTAAGTTACGGAGACGTAAACACACCAGCATCGGTTGTCAAGCGATGTTGGGGGACAAACACAAACACATAGACACACACACTCTTTTACTCTTTTACTTGTTTCAGTCATTTGACTGCGGCCATGCTGGAGCACTGCCTTTAGTCGAGCAAATCGACCCCAGGACTTATTCTTTGTAAGCCTAGTACTTATTCTATTGGTCTATTTTTTTGCTGAACCGCTAAGTTACCGGGACGTAAACACACCAGCATCGGTTGTCAGGCGATGTTGGGGGGACAAACACAGACTCACAAACACACACACATATATATATACATATACACGACAGGCTTATTTCAGTTTCCGTCTACCAAATCCACTCACAAGGCTTTGGTCGGCCCGAGGCTATAGTAGAAGACACTTGCCCAAGGTGTCACGCAGTGGGCCTGAACCCAGAACCATGTGGTTGGTAAGCAAGCTACTTACCACTGGGTGTCTTTGTGTGTATGTGTGTGTGTGTGTGTGTGTGTGTGTGTGTGTGTGTATCCCTCTCGGTCACTATGTATCGTCAAACAAGCACTTTCACACCCTGTCTCTCTTTCTCACTCTCTCAGTTTTCCCTCTCTCCATTGACATATCAATGCATGCGTACGTGTGTACGTATATACGTAACAATATGCACATATCTATCTATCTATCGACTTGTGTATATGTCCGTATATGTATATGCATACGCACAAACACACACACATATATATATAATATACACGACAGGCTTATTTCAGTTTCCGTCTACCAAATCCACTCACAAGGCTTTGGTCGGCCCGAGGCTATAGTAGAAGACACTTGCCCAAGGTGTCACGCAGTGGGACTGAACCCAGAACCATGTGGTTGGTAAGCAAGCTACTTACCACTGGGTGTCTTTGTGTGTATGTGTTGTGTGTGTGTGTGTGTGTGTATCCCTCTCGGTCACTATGTATCGTCAAACAAGCACTTTCCACCCTGTCTCTCTTTCTCACTCTCTCAGTTTTCCCTCTCTCCATTGACATATCAATGCATGCGTACGTGTGTACGTATATACGTAACAATATGCACATATCTATCTATCTATCGACTTGTGTATATGTCCGTATATGTATATGCATACGCACAAACACACACACATAATACATACATACATACATACATACAGACAGATAGATAGATAGATAGATAGATAGATAGATAGATAGATAGATAGATAGATAGATAGATAGATAGATGGATAGATACATCCACACACACAAACATAAGCTTACACACAGATATACGTACATATCTCTCTATATGCATATATACACATGTGTATATATATATGTTTGTGTGTGCGTGTGTGTGTGTATAAACATATATATATACATTTGTATACATTTATGAATATACAAATATATATGTGTATATATATATATATATATACTTTTGCATTTATAAACATACATACGCACATCTGTGTGTATGTGTGAATGCATGTATGTATATATGTATAATACACACACACACATACCTGCGCACGCGCACACACACGCACACACACATACACACACACATATACATTCCTACCTTCCTTTGCTGTTGTGTCTTCCACCAATCAGAACGGAAGTGCTAATTTTCAACCTTTTGTCATCGGCCATGAATAACGGCAACTGTCCAATCGTGAAACAGAACGCAATAATTAAGCCATGACACTAAAGTGGAATTCAGAGCTGGCCAACACACGGCTGAATGTTACTAATTAGACCATAGTGTGGCCAGCTATAATTGACCATCACCCTCGGGATATGACTAGCCTTAAGAAATAGCAATAAGGAACATGAAATAAATACGATAAATTTAAACCTTCCTTGATCCGTATGTTTACACTTCTTATTGCTAGCCTGTCTTTACCTTGTGCAATCTATCTATCTGTCTATCTATCTATCTATCTATCTATCTATCTATCTATCTATCTATCTATCTATCTATCTATCTATCTATTTATCTATCTATTTCTCTATCTATCTATCTATCTATCTATTATCTATCTATCTATCTATCTATCTTTTTCTCTCTCTTCTCTCTCTCTCTCTCTCTCTCTCTCTCTCTATATATATATATATATATATATATATATATATATATATTTATCTATCTATCTACTATTTATCTATCTTTCTATCTATTTTCTATCTAAGTATCTATCCATCTATCTACTTATTTTTCTATCCAGATGTATATCTGACTATCTATCTACCTCCCTATCTATTTAGCTATAGTCCTCCCTATCTATTTTATTTATCTATGTATCCGCTCATCTCTCTCTGTTTCTCTCTGACTCTCTCTCTCAATCTATCTATCTATCTATCTATCTATCTATCTATCTATCTATCTATCTATCTATCTATCTATCTATCTATCTATCTATCTATCTATCGATCTATCTGTCTGTCTCTCAATCTATCTGTCCATCAGTCTGTCTGTCTACATGTTGTCTGTTTATCTATCTGTCTGACTAGCTCCCTTGCTAACTTGCTATCTTTCTACTTCTCTGTCTAATTCTGTCTGTCTATATATCTTTCTATCTACCTATCTATCTATCTCTAACTATCTGTCTATCTATCTTCCTACCTTTCTGTCTGTCTGTCTACCCATCACCCAGTCCACCCACCTATCTGTTTACCTATCAATGGATATCTATTAATCCCTCTATTTATTTGTCTACGTATGTAACTTCCTTTCTCTCTCTTTCATCCCTCTCTCCCCTCTCTTTTTCTCTTTTACTCTCCCCCACTCTCTCTTCAAATATCTCTCCCACACCCTCTTCTCTCTTTCTCTTATCTGTCTACTTCACCATTTTGTTTCTTTTCTCCTTTAACAAGAATTGCAGTTCTTCCACGAAATGTTAGATGCCGTGCCAACATTTTGAAGGCCGCTTTTAATTCATATACCACGGACAACGGTTTTTGGCTTAAATTTAATACAACTCGTTCTAGATAACGATCATCACTCATTTATACGCTTCCGTCCATGGACGCACGCAAGCACACACATATAAACAGAAAGGTAGAAAGATAGATAGATAGATAGATAGATAGATAGATAGATAGATAGATAGATAGATAGATAGATAGATAGATAGACAGACAGATAACTTTCTTTCATTGGCCGCACAGGGCTGAATACAGAGGGAACAAATACAAATGTAGAACGTTTTTTTTTCGAGGGTGGAAAAATAAAAGGAAATTAAATGTAAGATTCCGATCAAAAGGGATCGAGAGGAAGAAAGAAAAAAGGAAAGAAATCGTGTATCACAGGAACACTTTTTAAAAAAAAAAAACATTAATAAAATAAGATTGGGTTCATCCGTGGGAAGAAAAGCCTACAGAAAAGACCACGGGAACCTCAGTCAGGGAGGAAATAACCACATGAGAGCAAAATGTTCTCTCTCTTTTTTACGATTTACAGGGTCATGCTCAAAATGGTTTCGTCACTCGCATGCACCATCTTTGCTACATTCACCCACCTTTTTTTTTTAATAAATAGATAGATAGATAGATAGATAGATAGATAGATAGATAGATAGATAGATAGATGGATAGATAGATGCGTGAATGTATGTACGAGTGTGTGCCTATTCCCCGTTCTTTTTATTTTCCCGCTTTCGTGCATGTTTGTACATCTGGTGTACGACGTACCACACACACACACTCAACAAAGCCGCAGCTGAAATTTTCATTTTTACCGCAACTCGTTAAACTTTCATTATGCCTTGTCAAATTTAATTGCAATTTCCGCATTCTTCTTTGTCATATTTTGTCCCTTTTTTATTATTTCTTTTCTCATAATTAGTTTAAACCTTATTGAGTGGGGACACGACAATCTTAAAGCTTCACTAGAAAATAATCTCATATTGAAAGAGAAATCGGAGCACAGTTAAGAGTTTGTTCTCCACGCGCTAGAAATAGTACCCAATTTCCACCTCCTCGAAATTAGATCTTACCAACTTAATCAAAATAAAGAACGAGCTAGATAATAGTCCATATGCCCGTGGGTATATGGCGTCGTGGTTAAGAGCGCGGGCTACTAACCCCGAGATTCTGAGTTCGATTCCAGGCAGTGACCTGAATAATAACAATAACAATAATAACAATAATAATTATAATAATAATAATAATAATATAATAATAATAATAATAATAATAATAATAATGATAATAATAATATCGAAAAATACCTTAAGAATGAGAACCTGGGTTCGAAATTTCCCCAATACACCTGATGAAAGATGAGCACAATAAAGATGAGCTCAATAAACGCTCACAACGCCCGGTCTGGGAATCGAAACCGCGATCCTATGACTGCGAGTCCGCTGCCCTAACCGCTGGGCCATTGCACCACCAATGATGGTATATATATATATATATATGTGTGTGTGTGGTGTATGTATGTGTGTATGTATGTATATATATATATATATATGTATGTATGTATATATATATGTATGTATGTATATATCTCTTTTCTCTTTTACTTGTTTCAGTCATTTGTCTGCAGCCATGCTGGAGCACCGCCTTTAGTCGAGCACATCGATCGACCCCAGGACTTATTCTTTGTAAGCCCAGTACTTATTCTATCGGTCTCTTTTGCCAAACCGCTAAGTGACGGGGACGTAAACACACCAGCATCGGTTGTCAAGCAATGCTAGGGGGACAAACACAGACACACAAACACATACACACACATACACACATACATATACATATATACGACGGGCTTCTTTCAGTTTCCGTCTACCAAATCCACTCACAAGGCATTGGTCTGCCCGGGGCTATAGCAGAAGACACTTGCCCAAGATGCCACGCAGTGGGACTGAACCCGGAACCATGTGGTTGGTAAGCAAGCTACTTACCACACAACCACTCCTGCGACCTATAGGCATGTGTCTGTGGTGGGGGTGCGTGTGTGTGCTTCCATGTCCGTGCACGTGTGTTTGACTGTGAGTGATTGAATCTGCACGTGCGTGTGTGTCTTTGCGAATGTGTGCGTATGAGAGCGTATGCGCGTACATGTATGTGTGCAAAAGCGTGACTCTACGTATAGTGAGGGTGGACGGGTGGGGTGAGCGCCTGTAAACCAATCAGAGTTAGTGGTCAACGATGCTAAAATATAGATTAGTCAGGCTGATCGATTTCATTCCGCGGATTCCCCTGCAGACCAAGGTTCAACAAAGAAACGTCAGAATCCAGTTTTCCCCACGGTACACGTATCCATATACAC
>NW_021825107.1:10000-16715 GCF_006345805.1 Octopus sinensis | reverse complement strand
CATGCCACCTGCACAGGAGCCAGTCCAGCAGCACTAGCGATGACCTCACTTGAATATTTCACATGCCACCAAGCCACAAGTACTGGTAAGGCGACATGGTAACTATCATGCTCAAATGGTGTCTTAACGTGCCATCGGCACGAAGGCCAGCTTCTTGCTCTGGCAACGATCTCACTCGTATGGTACTCTTAGCGCTCCACTAGCAACGGATTCCAGTCACCTACCACGTTGATAATAAGGAAATTAATATTTGTTGCTTTGTTTTTTATTGTGTACTTCTAACAGAGTACACTTGTGTTGTAAGCATTCAGGTCCAGCCTCAAGCCTCAGGGTGACTACAACCCTTTTCCTGCACCTGTCCTTTTTGAGACGCTCTTAGAAGGGCAGCGGGGCACAGGTCATGGACTCTGTCCTTCTTTCTTGGACTAAAACTTGCAAAAGAGGAGTGGGGGATCTATCTAAAGCTCTAGGGTTGAAGAAAAGGGTTATTGAAAACTCTAGGGATTGCACAGGCACAGATACATGAACATAAAATAGTTTTGAGCTGATAAAAAGGATCTTGCATGGCTACTCAATCTGCTACAAAAAGCAGCCAAGAATTCCCAGAAATCTCATTTTGCTATTTTTAAAAATAAATAAATAAATAAATATAAGGAACCTCATTAGTAAATAGCAGGGTGGTCACTGCTGGACTGTTCTATAATCTTGGGTTAAGCACTATCTGCAATAAGTTTTGGTGATTTAATATTGAATAAAAAAGGAAGGGGAAACCAACAATAGTAATACCAGACAGTACTAAAGAACTAATAATAATAACAAGAGCACTCAAAGGGCGCAGACCTCTCAACGATTAACTGGAGATGATTTTTAAAATGAGAATATCTGAAATAAACTCAACTGCTCTCACAAATGAGAATACTAAAAAGGAACCTGACCTCTCTCAAACATTAAGTAAAAAGACAGGTAAAATAATCCAGAATCCTTGCCTGGTACCAGATTGATCTCAAAATCTAATCAGTTCATGCCAATCATGAGGCCAAACATCTCTGAAAGTTTCATCCGAATCTATCCAGCGGTTCTTGAGATATCTTGACCAAGGATAGACAAGCAAATACAATTGAAAACAACACCTCTGCCAGTCAGGCGGCACTGGCATCGACCACATTCGGAAGGTGTGCTTTTTATGTACCACCGAGATGGGGAGTCAGTCAGGTGGCACTGACATCGACCCATGCTTGAATGGTGCTTATTACTTGCTACCAGCCGCTGGACTGACTCCTGTGCAGGTGGCACGTAAAAAACACCACTTGAGCGTGGCCATTGCCAGTACTGCCTGACTGGCCCTCGTGCCAGCACATGTAAAGGCACCCACTACACTCTCAGAGTGGTTGGCATTAGGAAGGGCATCCAACTGTAGAAACTCTGCCAGATCAGATTGGGAGCCTGGTGCAGCCTTCTTGTTCGCCAGTCCTCAGTCAAATCGTCCCACCCATACCAGCATTGGAAAGCGGACGTTAAGAGATGATGATGATGACATATATGTATGTAGCTATAGATAGGTGTATATGTATATATGTGTGTGTGTGTTTATGGGTGTGTGTGGCTATAGATGTGTGTGTGTGCATGTGCATGTGTATATTTCTATATGTCTATATATTTATGTATATATGCAGTTGTGTGTGTGCGTATATGTACGTATGTATATTTATGTATATATGTGTGTGTGTGTAGGTGTGTATGTGTGGCTATAGATGTGTGTTTGTGTGTATATTATAGATATGTGTGTACATGTGTATGTGTATGTCTGTATATATGTATGTGTATACATATGTATGTAGATAAGTGTGTGTTGTGTGTATATAGACATATATATATATATATATAAATATATATATATATACATATATGTGTGTGTTTTTGTGTGTGTAAGTGTATATTATAAACATGTATGTATGTATATGCATATATTTGTGTATGTGTTCTGTAGATCTGTGAATACAAATGTGTGTGTGTGTGTGTGTGTAGAAATGAATATGAGTGGGTATATATACATATATTGATCTCCACATCACACACAGACACACACACCTCATTGCAATGAAGATGGCGGAATGGATGGAATTAAATGATGTTGGTCGCATTAATGGTATATATATATATATACACATAATACATATATATATATAATGGTATATATATATAATGGTATGTATATATATATATATATAAGTTGGCGATGGAAGAAGGAAACCTCTTGGAAAGTGGTAATGTCTTGAAGTGTGAGATAATGGTAATGGTGGCGCTAGTAGTAGTAGTAGTAGTAGTAGTGGTGGTGGTGGTGGTAGGATCCAGAAAGGTTTGTGGGTGTTCAGTGGGTGGTGTGAAGGTTTTCTTTTTCTTTTCCTTTTTCTTCTTTGTTTTCCTTCTTTCTTTCTTTCTTTCTTTCTTTCATTCTGGAATCGACTCTGTTGGCAGACAGTCTGTTTCTGGTTGCCATAGAAACCGAAATAATCAGCCACAGTGCTGAGATGAAGATAATGATGGTCCTTCTCCTTCGCTACTGCTTCTTCTCCTTCTTCTTCATTTTCTTTTCCTCCTCCTCTTCTGCTTCATCTCCTCCCTCCCCCTCCTCGTGCCCCTTCCTCCACCCATCTCCTCTCCCCTCTGTATCCCTCCTCCTCGCCCTCCCCCTCCTCCAGATAACAGTAGATGTAATTTTTTTCCCCTTCTATATAATTATGGACATAAGCATGGCTTGCGTGGCTTAGAGAGTATTTGCTTTGTAGCCATGTGTCTCTGGTTCAATCCCACCATGTGACACCAGGAGCAAATGTCTCCCACCATAGTCCTCCTGGGTCAACCAATGTTTTTTAAGTGAATATTGTGCACAGAAACTGTGTGTGGAAGCTTATCGTCAGTGTGTGTGTATGTGTGTATAAATATATATATCATCATCATCATCGTTGTTTTAATGTCCACTTTCCATGCTGGTATGGGTTGGATGGTTCAATTCGGGTCTGGAAATCCAGGAGACCACACCAGGTTCCAATCTGATCTGGCTAGGTTTCTACAGCTGGATGTCCTTCCTAACGCCAACCACTCCGAGAGTATAGTAGGTGCTTTTTATATGCTACCGGCATGGGAGCCAGTCAGGTGGCACTGGCATTGACCCATGCTTGAATGGTGCTTATTACGTGCCACCATCATGGGTGCCAGTCATGTTACTCAGAACTTGTGAAACAAGGAGCTAACTAAAAATCTAGAAACAAGCATGGACCCGTAGGACGAACTCATAAAAATGCCTCAGATGGGCAAAGGGTCAAAATAGCCTGCCTGTCAATTCAGCCCTTCAGCATTTAAACCGGCCATCTCTGGCCAAAATATCCTACTTGTTTTATGCCCAAACCGGCCATATCTGGCCTCTCACACCTTCCCTACATTGTCCTTCTAAAAATAAAGAATAGGAGCAGGAGTGGCTGTGTGGTAAGTAGCTTGCTAACCAATACATGGTTCCGGGTTCAATCCCACTGCATGGCACTTTGGGCAAGTGTCTTCTGCTATAGCCCCGGGCTGACCAAAGCCTTGTGAGTGGATTTGGTAGACGGAAACTGAAAGAAGCCTGTCGTATATATATATATATATATATAATATATATATAATATAGATAATGTGTGTATGTGTTTGTGTGTCTGTGATTGTCTCCCTAGCATTGCTTGACAACCGATGCTGGGTGTTTACGTCCCCGTCACTTAGCGGTTCGGCAAAGAGAGATAGAGAGAATAAGTACTGGGCTTACAAAGAATAAGTTCCGGGGTCAATTTGCTCGACTAAAGGCAGTGCTCCAGCATGGCCGCAGTCAAATGACTGAAACAAGTAAAAGAGTAAAGAGAGGTCAATGAAATCTATGAGACCTCCAAGATAATCTATTATATAAAATCCATTCTGTCTGTCTGTGTGTCTTCTAGGATCTCGGGCATCCTCCATCCGATTGCGCTCAAATTTGATATGTAGATACCGACGGTATCAGGGCGTGTATAAGTCTTGAAAAAATTACAAAAATCGATTCCAGGTGAGAATGCGATCGATAAAGCCGTGGGAACGTGCACCTATCCAAGTAGTTTTAGGTGTTAGTGGTATTGGTGGTGGTGTTGGTGGTTGGTGGTGTAGTAGTAGTAGTAGTAGTAGTAGTAGTGATGATGATGGTAATGGTGGCAGTGGTGTGTGTGGTCATAGAAGTGGTTGTAAGGTGAGGGTAGTGGAGGTAGTATGAGTGGTTATGGTTATAGTGATAGTGTTGGTATTGATGAGTGTTTGTAGTGGTGGTGGTGGTGGTTTGTAATTTATAACACAATCATCAAAACCATATCTATCACAATACACCACCACAACTACCACCACCACCACAACCACCACCACAACTACCACCACCACCACCACCACCACACTTGGCAATAACAACTCCATCAGTGCTGCCTCCTGTTGGCAGATACATGCTGTCTGCTCAAATGACTCCCACCACCACCAACAACAACAACACAATCATTGCTATTAAACTACCACCGCCACCACTGCACCCCTGTCACGCCCCGCACCTCCCCCCCCCCGGTTTTTTGCCTTTACAAAGTGTTTCTCTTTTGTATTGGTAACCTGTGGGGTGGGGTGGATTTTTAAGTGAGTAGCTGGAGCAGCAGGGGGAGGAGCAGGGTGTGGGTGGGGTTGTATGTGCAAAATTCGAGGGAGATTTGGCTGCTAATTCTAGCAGGTTCAATGACCGCGATAAAGTTGTGCATTTCGTTGTTGGTTTGTAAACTAGCATCATCATCACCATTATATCATCACCATCATCATCATCTTCATCCTCCTCCTCATCATCATCATCATGGTCATCATCATCATTGTTGCCACCATTGTTGTTGCCATAATCATCATGATCGTCATCATTTTTACTTCACTTATCATCACAATCATATATCACCACAGCAGTAACAACATGAACATCATTACATTACTCTGCCCTCCTCCACCACCACCATCATCATCATCACAGTTACTAATGCTTATTTTTTTCTCTTTTCCTACCTTTCTATGATGTTGATGATGATGCTGACACGTGCACCATAACAATAACAACAGCAACAAGAACAGGGTCACAATAGTTGTGAGTGCGGAATAGGGAAGCACGTGTGTTTATATTGAGGAGGGTGGCAGTAGTAGTATAGGTGATGGTAGTGTAGGTGGTGGTAGTGGTAGTGTTGATGGTGGTAGTGTAAGTGGTGTTGTTGATGGTAGTGTTGGTGGGGTGGAAGCAGTGGTGATGGTGTTAGTGGAGGTGGTGGTAGTAGTGGCTGTAGTGTTGTGGTTGGTAGTGGTGATGGTGGTAGTGCTGGTGTTAGTGGTAGTGTAGGTGGTGGTAGTTCTGGGTATAGTGGTGGTAGTTGTGGGTGTGGTGGAGGTGGTGGTAGTAGCAGTGATGATGGTAGTAGTGTAGGTGGTGGTAGTGGTGGCGGTAGTGGTGGTGGTAGTGTTGGTGATAGTTCTTGGTGTGGTGGTAGTGGTGGTGGTAGTGTTGGTGATAGTTCTTGGTGTGGTGGTAGTGCTGGTGTTGGTAGTAGTGTAAGTGGCGGTAGTATTGGTGGTAGTTCTTGGTGTGGTGGTAGCTCTGGGTATGTTGGTGGTAGTTGTGGGTGGTAGTAGCGGTGGTGATGGTAGTGAAGGCGGTAGTGTTGGTGGTGCAAACATTAATGATGACATGTTAAAACGCAAGCAATAACAACAGCAACAACGAGACCATGTGGTTATATAACATGCTTGAAACAACAGTTAAATCACCCTCAAATCACACACACACACACCTCCTCCATCTTATTTCCAAAGACAGAAAGACACATTAAATGTCTTAGTCCTGCAGCTCCGTTAAAAAGAAACGAAGGGTGATGGCCATGGCTGGAATGAGTTTGATCGATAGATCCTGCTGGATCAGGATTGTCCTGGTGCTAAACTGCAACAGCAACAACTTTGTGCACGTGCATTCGTACATGCGCTCGGAGCAGTGCAGCATCGTCTGTCAGTCGATGCGTGTCTTCTTCCTGTATTGCGCTCTGTTAGTGGGAGTGGTCATGGCCGGAACACTTGAACATGCACTTTCTTACATATACATGCGTAAGTATACACACACACACACACATATATGTACACAAATATAGTATATACCTGAACATACTCATAAAACTCACACACATATACACACACAGACATGCAAACACACTCATATAAACACATATGCACGCATATATACACACACATACACATAGACATGCAAACATTCGCATAAACACATGTACACACATATATATACATACACACACTCATATAAGCATGTATACACACATATATATGCACATATATATATATATATATATATATACATACACATATACACACACATACAAAGACATACACTTGTATAAACACATGTAGACACACACACATTCATGTACATCTTGCTCTAGACTTCTTCAACCATGGGCCAACGTGGGGGCTCCTGCATGGTTGTCTATCTTGCAAGACATAGCAACCAAAATTCCCTCAAATCACATTGACAAAAAAACAAAAAGAAATGAGAAAAAAAGAAACAAAAAAACACGTTAGATAACTTGGTCTTATTTATGTTCCATGTACATTGGGACCCCCCCCCACTTCCAGACGGGATGGTCAT
>NW_021825107.1:0-5000 GCF_006345805.1 Octopus sinensis | reverse complement strand
CCACACACATATATATATACATACAACAGGCTTCTTTCAGTTTCTGTCTACCAAATCTACTAACTAGATTTTATTTGGCCTGAGGCTATAAAAGTATATATATATATATATATGTGTATCTATATATATATATATAATATATATTATATATATACACACCACATATATGTGTGTGTGTGTGTGTGTGTGTGTGTGTGTATAAATGTATGTATGTCTGTTGGTAAGCATATAAATATATATGTGTGTGAGAACATGTATGTTGAAGTGAAAGCGGGTGTGTGTGACTAATAATATGCGGTATATAGGATGTATACAAATGTAAACACACACACATATACACTCCCTGATATTGCTAAATAACAAATCAAGAAATGCTGGCAAATTTATCAATCCATACTTTGTAAACACACATAGATACAGCAAGTGGCTGTGTGGTAACAAGCTTGCTTCTCAACTGCATTGTCCTGGGTTCAGTCCCACTGCATGGCACCTAGGGCAAGTGTCTTCTACTATAGTCTCGGGCCAACCAGAACCTTGTTTGTGGATTTGGTAGACAAGGAAGCCTGTCATATATATATATATCATTATCATCATCATCATCGTTTAGCGTCCGCATTCCATGCTAGCATGGGTTGGGCGGTGCAACTGGGGTCTGGGAAGCCAGGAGGCTGCACCAGGCCCAGGCTGATCTGGCAGTGTTTCTATGGCTGGATGCCCTTCCTAACGCCAACCACTCCATGAGTATAGTGGGTGCTTTTTATGTGCCACCAGCACAGGTGCCAGATGAGGCTGACAAACGACCACAATCAGATGGAGCTTTTTATGTGCCACCGGCACGGAGGCCAGGCGAGGTTGGCAATGGCCACGATCGGATGGTGCTTTTTACGTGCCACCAGCATGGAAGCCAGTCAGGGCGGCGCTGGCAACGGCCACGTTTGGATGGTTCTCTTATGTGCCACCAGCACTGGTATCACAGCTACAATTTCCTTCGGTTAATTATGATTTTATTGAATATATTTCCCTCTCAGATTCATGCACGTATTCATACACAGTGGTCCTTCAGTTTTACTAATACCTGTACCAAAAACTAGGAAGGTTGAGCCTCCAGCCAAACCTTTCACAACACCCTTAATGCCAGGAGCTTTTCAGCACACCCTTGTATATCTGTGTGTGTGAGTTGGGGTGGTCTTTTCTTGACAACTCAGACAACTTATAAAAGCCATCAAGGAAAAGAGGCACAGCAGCTGAAACTGGCTCAAGACAGCTATTGTTCATAAGAGATTGCAAGTGGAACCCTTCTATTGGTGTAGACTAGCACAGTCCTTGCTGCCCCACTCAGGTGAAGCATATAGGCTAAGTGGCAAGATGCTTGTCCCTTTGAGATACCTATGATACACAGAAGAGTTTTCAGCATTGCAATGGATTTAGACGGTTTTAAAACCCTCTGAGTAACCCCTGAAGTTTTTGCGTGGGATATATATATATATCACCATCCGATCATGGTCGATGCCAGTTCCTCTGGCCCCTATGCCGGTGGCATGTAAAAAGCACCCACTACAATCTCATAGTGGTTGGCGTTAGGAAGGGCATCCAGCTGTAGAAACACTGCCAGATCAGATTGGGGCCTGGTGCAGCCTCCTGGCTTCCCAGACCCTAATTGAACCATCCAACCCATGCCAGCATGGAAAACAGACGTTAAACGATGATGATGATACAAATCCAAATGGAAGAGAAGGAGTGGGTAAAATCCAGGCTACGTTTCCTAACTAGCAGATCATCGGAAGTTATAATTACCCCAAAGAGGGGAACTCCATTAGCTATTCATTAGGCCGAAGATACCTTAGTTAAATGAACCGTCCAACCCATGCCAGCATGGAAAACGAACATTAAACGATGATGATGATGATAATGACATATTTCCAGTGGAATCTCAGTTTACAAATTTAATTTGTTCCTTTGGGCCATTTGACACCTGAAATGTTTGTAAGCCAAAAACTATGTTCCAATAGGAAATTCCAAAGACAGTACAGCAAATTCTAGCAGGGATGTGCACCAAGCAAAACTGACCCTCACCCTCTGCTATCATCCAGCTTGATTGCCAGCTTGGGTGTTCATTACTTGAGACACCTTTCGTCACCCGAGACACTTCTTGTCCAAAAGAATTGCTAGTGAAACCGAATGGTTCACGATGGTGTTGACGTGCTGTTGATGGAATTGGTATTACTCTGAGTGTGTCTGTGTTTGTTCCCCACCACTATTTGGCAACCAGTGTTGGTGTGTTTACATCCTTGTTACTTCGCAGCTTGGCAAAAGAGAGAGAGATAGAATAAGTACTGGGATTAACCCCTTTGGACTCTAACCTTCCACAGGAATTGAATCCACCACCCTAAGCTCCTGGTGAGTTTCACTGAAAATTTTTTTTATTTTAGAATATATTCTGAACAACATCCTTGTTTTACAACACAAGGATACAAAAAGGTGAAAAATGAAGACACGTGGAGGGCTAGTAGACTGGCATTTCAGGAATATACAGCCCTGGAATAGTGCCAGTGCACTGGCATTTCAGGTTCTAAGGGTTAAAAGAAATAAATACTGGGGTTCATTCATCTGACTAAAATTTTTCGTGGTGATGCCCCAGCTGAAGCAACTCATCATCATCGTCACCATCCAGTGTTTTAAATCCAGGTTTTGTCCCCATTAACAAGGGTAGCTGAATCTACCTCAATGCAACAGCAACCGAGGTAGACAGGTGCGGCCCACCCCAAATTTAGGGCTGGCTGGTACCCATTCTCCTTTGCTATCATGAGGCTTCTTCGGAGCTGGATTTTCTATGGGGAGCATGCCCTTGCTTACCCCCCAACCTCAGTTTCTAGACATGAGTGGTCCCGAGACCAAGGTCTCTACAAAGATTTTTAGGAAATGTGGTGGGAAACTAGCTCAAGAAAGCAGGGAAACTCCTCCTGAGACCCCTTTCAGAGCTCCTCCCCCCACTACATAAAAGATAAATAAAAACATATTAACACTTTTGGTGCCAATCTACCAGAAACTCCTCTGGTTCTATGGTCCCTAAAACTCTTCTTTGAATAGGTTCAGCTTAACCCTTTGCCATTTCAATTACCCCATCACATATAATGCTTGTTTCTACAGCTGGATGCCCTTCCTAATGCCAACCACTCTGAGAGTGTAGTGGGTGCTTTTACATGCTACCGGCATCAGCCATGCTTGAACAGAGCTTTTTACTTGTCACTTGCACGAGTGCCAATCAGACAGCACTGGCATCGGCAATGCTCAAATGGTGCTTTTTATGTACCATTGGCACAGGTGCTAGTCGTCATTAAAAAAAAAAATTATTAAAATTTTTTTTTTATTCCACACGCAAGGTAAAATGGTGGTACTTATGATCTTCTTTAGGGTCTTCGAGGCTGATGGCAGGAAAGTAAGATGCTTATTTTGGATCAATTACTTGGTCCAAATGCAGTGGACTATCTTTAATTGCTTCAATCGTAAGATTGTGGCCATGCTGGATCACCCCCGTAAAGTATTTTAGTTGAACAAATCAACCCCATTACATATTTTCCATTTTTGAAATCTGCTACTTATTCTGTCAACCTCTTTTGTTAAACCACCATGTTATAGGGATGTATACAAACTAGCAGTGGTTGTCAAGCAGTGATGGTGGTGACAGACACAAAGATGCACACCCATGCTGATATATACATATATATGACGGACTCTTCCGTCATATATATATACACGTACTAGCAGTATCGCCCGGCGTTGCTCGGGTTTGTAAGGGAAATAACTATATAAGCATTTTTAGAGAGTTATAGCCAAAAAATAGCAAAAAATGCATTAAAAAATAAAAAAAAATTATGGTAAATTTTTTTAAATCGTTGACTCATCGTAGACATTTTTAGAGAGTTACTTCCCTATATAATAGCGAAAAAATGCATTAAAATGGGAAAAAAATGAGGTAAATTTTTTTTTAAAAATCGTAGACTCATCGTAGATGCGCGCTATTACCCAGAAGGGCTCGATATGAATCACGACTATAAGATACCCAACTTTGGTTAAACTGCACACCGCAAAATGTGGGAGTAGTTAGGAATCTAAATCGTAGGAGACAGACGCACAACCTTACTTTTATATATAAAGAAGATATGACGGACTCTTCTGTCAAAAACACATGTCAGATACAGGACAGGATTCCTTGGTATCCATGCATCAGATATAATACACATTCTCATTTTGATACCAACATGGCTGAAACTGCCTTTGGCTCTTGAAGTATACTCTTTACTTTTTTACTTGTTTCAGTCATTTGACTGCGGCCATGCTGGAGCACCGCCTTTAATCAAGCAACTCAACCCCGGGACTTATTCTTTTGTAAGCCCAGTACTTATTCTATCGGTCTCTTTTGCTGAACCGCTAAGTAACGGGGACGTAAACACACCAGCATTGGTTTCAAGCAATGCTAGGGGGACAGACACACAAACACATACACCCATACATATATATATATATATTATATATATATATATATATATATATATATACGACGGGCTCCTTTCAGTTTCCGTCTACCAAATCCACTCACAAGGCTTTGGCCTGTATGAGGCTTATAGTAGAGACACTTACCCAAGATGCCACGCTGTGGGACTGAACCCGGAACCATGTGGTTGGTAAGCAAACTACTTTACCACACAGCCCACACTTCTGCGTCTATAAACATCTTTGTTTTCAAAAGTTCTGAATTAAAATCTTCCACCAAACCTTAGTCACATGTTCCTAACACTAGCTTTAATAATAACTAATTTAATTTACTAAATTCTTCGTGTATATTTAAAAATTTATTGAAAGAAGCACAGAGCATCTCAACAGAAATATGGTAACAAAAGTGTTCAGAACCAGAGTTTCTTGGGACTTAGAAAAGCTTTATATTACACAGAATTATGAAACAAGGACCAAGCTAAACTCAGAAAACAGTATGGGTGGGCCCT
>NW_021825106.1:7500-16693 GCF_006345805.1 Octopus sinensis | reverse complement strand
AAAAAGAAGGAAAAGAAGAAGTAAAGAAGAAGTAAGTTCAAGGAGATGACGAAGAAAAAAGAAGGGAAAGAAGGAAAAGAAGAAGAGGAAGACGAAGAAGAAGAGATAGAAGATGAAAAAGAAGACGAAGAAGAAGAAAGTTCCAGGAAAGATGACGAAGAAGAAGAGAAGAGGAAGAAGAAGAAGTTCCAGGGAAGATGACAAAGAAGCGAGACCGAAGACAAAAAAGAAGTAAAGAAGAAGAGAGTTCAAGATGGTGTATGAAGTAAATGAAGGAAAATGTAAACAAACAACTGAAAAGAATGAAAAACCAACAAAAAAAGCAAGTAAATTAAATAGTGGTAGTAGTGGTGTTGGTGGTGAGGAGTGTTGAGTGTGTTGCCGAAGCAATTATGTTGGTAGGTGGTTAAGGAGTTACTCGTGTGAAATAAATAAGACTGAAGAATAATTGCTGTCCCAGAATCCCTCATTCTAACTGTTCAGCCTCTTCACCTAACTTCGTCTCCCCACCCACCACCACCACCACCACCATACGATGGTCACCCTGGCCCTCGCCCATACAACACCACACCGCATCATACTGCTGTTGCACCGCACTCCACCGGCCCCGCACCAACCTCTTTAATAAATACGCTAAACTGTTTTTGGATATACACCCTCAGGTGTAAAAATAAGCGCGCGAGCGAGCGAGGGAGGGAGGAAGAGAGAGGCTGAAGGAGTTAGAGAGGGAGAGAGAGAGGGATGGAGAGAGGGAGGGACAAGGAGAGAAAGAGAGAAAGTTTGCGTAAGTAGGAAATTATGTGGCCTCGAAGTAACAGTGGTGTTTGTATTGTAGGGGTTAGTGGTAGAAGTGATGGCGGTAGTTGTGGTGGTGGTAGTGGAGGTGGTGGTAGTGGTGGTAGTCATGATAAAGATAAAGTTTGTGTGTATATGTGTATAAGTACATGCATATACATACATAAATATGTGCACATGCAGACTGACGACATATACATTGTATGTATATATGCATATAGAATATATATTATATATATATATATATATATTATATATATTATATATATATATATATATATATGTATATATTTATGTATATAATTTCTCCCTTATATATGTGTTTATATATATACATATAATTATATATGTATATATCTATAATATATATTATAATATATATATATATATTATATATATATATATATATATATATATATATATATGTATATGTATGTATTATATACATATTATATTATACGTATATATCATGGCACTCCGTCGGTTACGACGACGAGGGCTCCAGTTGATCCGATGAACGTAACAGCCTGCTTGTGAAATTAGCGTGTACACAGACACGTGTACCCTTAACGTAGTTATCGGGGAGATTCAGGGTGTCACAGAGTGTCACAAGGCTGGCCTCTTTGAAATACAGGTATAACAGAAACAGGAAGAGACGTTAGCACGCCGGGCGAAATGCTTAGCGGTATTTCGTCTGTCTTTATGTTTTGAGTTCAAGTTCCGCCGAGGTCGACTTTGCGTTTCATCCTTCCGGGGTCGATAAATTAAGTACCAATTGCGTACTGGGGTCGATATAATCGTTTGGCCCCCTCCCCCAAAATTTTGGGCCTTGTTCCTTGAGTAGAAATGAATAATTACACACTTCCCGTGTCTTTAAATCACCGCAGATTGCTAAATCTCTATGCAAAGTATGTGTAAGGTACTCTTCTGTGTAATGTACTCTACTGTGCAAAGTACTGTACTCTGGAAAGTACTCTAATGTACAAATTGCTGTAGTGTGTTAAGTACTCCACCCTGCAAGATATTGTACTCCACTCTGCATGGTACTCCAATATACAAAGTACTGTACTAAAGATATTGAATTGTGCGAGGTACTCTACTTGAAGGAATATTGTGCTGTACTGTATCTGTGAAGCAGGTGGTTGTACGATAAGAAGTTTCTTTCCCAACCACAAGGTTCCGGGTTCAGTCCCACTGCGTGGCACTTCGGGCAAGTGTCTTCTACTATAGCCTCAGGCCGACCGAAGCCTTGTAAGTGGATTTGGTAGACGGAAAGTGAAAGAAGCTCGTCGTGTGTATATATATATATATATCAATAATAAAGGGTGAAATTAATTAATTTGGAATAATCATTAATTTCACCAAGTAGAGTTCGGCATGTAAAAGCCCCATTCAAGGAATGTTTAAGTAATACTAAGTAATTAAGGGTTTAGCAACGATTTGCCTCACCACACACCGAATTTAGAAATAGCAGTCAAAGAGTTTTGGCTATTCTTTCTACTTAAAAGGGAGATCCCAGTAAAACCACAGCACTTAAAAAGGAAACAACGCAGGCAAAAGAGAAAGAAATGACGACAATCATTTTATATTAAGTCACCTACGGACGGAATTAAGTCATAGCAGAGCATAAAAATTAAATAATTATGTCTTACCTAACTATTTTCCTCTTCAGCGTAGTACTCTTCAATTATAAATAATTGCGTCTCAATTATTAATAATTGTGTATTAAATTTGAAGGCACTAGAAGACATCACCTCAACTCATGGTATCAGAGTGAGCGTAAGCCATTACCAGTACCACCAAATTCAAAGGGTGAATGAAAGTATGTCACCATCCCCCTTCCGTCAGCGTGCTGCCAAAATAAGATGCTACAGTTTTTTTACTGGGATGAAATATACTTGGTGAAATCAATGATTATTCCAAATTAATTAATTTCACCCTTTATTATTAATAATTATATTTCATCCGAGTAAAAAAACTGTAGCATCTTACAGGAAAATAGTTAGGTAAGACATAATTATTTAATTTTTATGCTCTGCTATGACTTAATTCCGAAACGTACGTCCGTAGGTGACTTAATATAGAATGATTGTCGTCATTTCTTTCTCTTTTGCCTGCGTTGTTTGCTTTTTAAGTGCTGTGGTTTTACTGGGATCTCCCTTTTAAGTAGAAAGAATAGCCAAAACTCTTTGACTGCTATTTCTAAATTTGGTGTGTGGTGAGGCAAATCGTTGCTAAACCCTTAATTACTTATATATATATATATATATATATTAGGTTTTAGAAATTAAGTTCTGGGGTCGATTGTAAAAATAACTTCTGGGCTCGATTCATTCAACTAAAAATTCTCCCAGACGGTGCCCCAGCATGGTCGTAGTCTGATGATTGAAACAAGTAAAAAGCAAAAGATTAAAAAAATTTTTTATTAATTTCGGTGTTAACGAAGAATGGAGCAACATTACGCTTCATATGAAATCGGTAACATTTGGAATTCTACTGGAACTGTGAAGCCAATCCCAAAGGTTAACATGGAGAACTATTTCACAATTAACCTCTTAACATAGACATTCTTTTTTCAATTTCCACGCAGAAAATATCTTTGTTTTATCTTTTATTTTGAATCTGTATACAAGGAAGAATAAGTACAAAAATTATTTTGCACCAGTTATGGTTTATTATGAAGTTACTGATAGAAAGGATCGTTACTGACAGTTGTTAATGATAGAAAATGGGAATAATATCATGAACGAAGTATTTCAGGTGAGAAATAAGGGACAGATACCTCAGAGTACAGGGATCTCGTTTACTCTTTTACTCTTTTGCTTGTTTCAGTCATTTGACTGCAGCCATGCTGGAGCACCGCCTTTCGTCGAGCAAATCGACCTCAGGACTTATTCTTTGTAAGCCCAGTACTTATTCTATCCGTCTCTTTTGCCGAACTGCTAAGTGACGGGGACGTAAGCACACCACCATCGGTTGTCAAGCGACGTTGGGGGGACAAAGACACACAAACATATACACAAACACATACATACAATATATATATATATATATATATAATATATATATATATATACATATATACATATATAAATACATATATATATATATATATTATATATATATATATATATATATATATATTAGAATATTATATATATATATATATATATATATATATATATATAATTCATAAATGAGGGCAAACGAAAAAAATTCTAATGCCAATATGCCGAAAAATTGGACATATTGTCCATTAACCATATAATTTTTTCACAATATGCACGCTCCTCGAAAAAAGGTCGACAGAAATTTCTAAAAAATTCCATTATTACCATATCGGACCGATTTCAGAGTTAGCTACTAAGAGCCCCCTCTTCGTCAGTGATATATGTGGCAAAAGAAATAAATGAGATACTTACTCATACCCATGGAAGAAGCTAATACTAAGTCATGGGCACAACTAAGTACCCCAAATACATCCAAAATAGAAATACTCCAGCCAATTCGAGGCACGTGCGATTTGAACTGAGGCTCTCACAGAGTGAGTTAATGACTTAGTATTTGCTTCTTCTATGGGTATGAGTAAGTATCTCATTTATTTCTTTTGCCACATGTATCACTGACGAAGAGGGGGCTCTTAGTAGCTAACTCTGAAATCGGTCCGATATGGTAATAATGGAATTTTTTAGAAATTTCTGTCGACCTTTTTTCGAGTAGCGTGCGTTTTGTGAAAAAATTATATCGTTAATGGACAATATGTCCAATTTTTCGGCATATTTGGCATTAGAATTTTTTTTCCTTTGCCCTCATTTATGAATTGTTTATAAATTTAACCGTTAAAGGTATTTTTTAATATGCTGGCCATTGATAAAATTCTTTTCGAGAAAATATTTTTTTTCGAAAAGAATTTTATCCTCACATTTGATATATATATATATATACATATATACGATGGGCTTCTTTCAGTTTCCGTCTACCAAATCCACTCACAAGGCTTTGGTCGACCCGAGGCTATAGTAGAAAACACTTGCCCAAGGTGCCACGCGGTGGGAATGAACCCGGAATTATGTGGTTGGTAAGCAAGCTACTTACCCCACAGCCACTCCTGCGGTAACATTTGTATATTTTCGTTCAAATATTTATTTACTAGAGGTCTCTGACGGCAAATATATAGAATAATGTGTCAGGAGGTTAGAGTCCTTTTCGTAGTTGATAATTTCATTTTGGATTTCCGACGTAAATTGAATATTCACCGTTTCTGAAATCGACGCACCAAAACAGATTTTATATCTGTCTTTTATTTTAAGTCTTTCCTCCAAGTAAAATTCTTTCAAGTATTTTCATCTTTGCCTCTGTAAATTTTCATGCATGCAGACATTCATCCGTCTTCTCTGCCTATTGCTGAAGGGAGGGTCGTGGTCCTATCAGAAGCAACCGTTATTAAAATCCCCGAGGGTGACCAAGGTTAGACTATGGATATGATCCTACCGTTTTATTCTTGCACTACACTTAGGACTCTCGCTGGCTGGCCCGGCTCGAAGACTCTGTCTTATGGTTCTTTTCTGTGGCATTCCAAACACTTCTGAAGAACTGGGGCTGTGACCTCTCAATGCAGAGAAGAAGCGACTCGATCTGGAGACCTTTATGTATGTATGTATGTATGTATGTATGTATGTATGTATGTATGTATGTATGTATGTATGTATGTATGTATGTATGTATGTATTTATGTATGTATGTATGTATTTATGTATGTATGTATGTATGTATGTATGTGTGTGTGTGTGTGTGTGTATGTATGTATGTATGTATGTATGCATGCATGCATGCATGTATGTATGTATGTATTTATGTATGTATGTATTTACGTATGTATGTATGTATGTATGTATGCATGCATGCATGCATGCATGTATGTATGTATGTATGTATGTATGATGTATGTATGTATGCATGCATGTATGTATGTATGTATGTATGTATGTATGCATGTATGTATGTATGTATGCATGTATGTATTATTTAGTATGTATGTATGCATGCATGCATGTATGTATGTAGTATGGATTATGTAGTATGTATGCACATGCATGTATGTATGTATGTATGCATGCATGCATGCATGTATGTATGTATGCATGCATGCATGCATGTATGTATGCATGCATGCATGTATGTATGTATCTATGTATGTATGTATCTATGTATGTATGTATGATATGTCCGGTTACTTTCGAGTGCTACTGGTAATATGTAACCCAGTACAACCTGTTGCATGGTTGGGTCGTCGGCGACTAAACCGGCAACCCCACCAAGCTTGATTGGTGAGGAGGGTGTTTATTGGACACCCTGCGGGATGAAAAACAAAACCCGTCAAAAGGCGGAGGAACTCTTGTGAGTCAACGGCCATCCAATAAATGTCTTAAGGCTGTATCATGCGCGGGAACATAGAAATAATCGGACTGAATACCCGATCCTGCAGTTAAACCATTGGGAGTGAAGGACTCCAAGCCTTTGTTAGATCATCCTTCTAGGAGAAGGTAACTCAGGTAACTGGGATAACTCCGACATTAAACCTGCGGCTCAGTGGTTACCGATGATGTTGACTTGTTCTTCTTTTCGGATTATGGCTGCTGTTGTAAGTAAGTGGGATTGACTCAGTGCACAGCCTTTCCTCACTTAAAAAAATCTTCTTGCACAGACATTGCACGATAACAACATTGATTAAGCTTCGCGCAATGGCCATACTCGATAACGAGGAGGCAGCTACCATGTATGTATATATGTATGTATTTATGTATGTGTGTTTGTATGTATACATGTATTTATGTATATATGCATGTATGCATGTATGCATGTATCTCTCTCTCTTTCTCTCTCTCTCTCTCTATCTACTATCTATGAGTAAGTGTGTGTGTTTGTTCAAAACTGTACAAGAAAACGAAAGACAGAAGACAGCAGAAGGTGAGGAAACAACAAACAAGGTTTATTAGGTTGACGCTCAGGAAGAATGAAAGAAGTCCTTGACGTTTCGAGCCTACGCTCTCCTACAGAAAGGAATGATTACAAAAAAACAGACGGAGAGAGGACAAGAAAATAGAGACAGAAAAGAAACACCCCAAAACGTCTAGAATAACTGTTGAATTAACCGGAAGGAAGAGGTTTGAAGCAAATGTGGCAAGGGCGCCAGCAGTGACCTGATTCACGTGTGAGTGCGCAACCATTTGTGTACACGTAAGTATAATCCATGCGCGCGCGGAGTTTTGTTTCGTGTTTTTTTTCTTTTCCTGGTTATTTTGCAAACGTTCAACGAATGTGTCATCGAAATCATGCGTAAGCAGCTTCTTTCCCAGAAAAGGAAAGATTTGGCTGCTATTTCTTGCACGCCCTGCTACCACGTAACAGTTATTTCGGGTCCTTTATCTCAAATAGCAGTTTAGTGGTAGCATGGCATGCTAGAAAAAACAGTCAAGTCTTTGAAGTGAGATACGTTGAATGAACTCGAAAAAAACCTATGGAAAAAAAAATTATTTTACACCGAGGTTACGAACGGGTCTTTTACGAAATATTTATGCCTAGAAAATTTTTGTAATGGTATTCACTTGAAAATAATTAGAAAAAAATATTAAAATATTGTCTGTTTAAAGAAAGCTAAAATATAAATACTTACTGTACAAACAACTTACATTTTTGAAATCACATTCACTTAAAAATATTTCTAAATGATTATTTACTGTAAAAAAGCAAATCGTATGTTTTCGTTGTCAGTTCACTATTTAATAGACAGGTAAGAGTTACTTCCTTTTCAGGATTAAGATAATTTCGGAGACTTTTCCCATTATGCACCGTTTTGGGTATTAATACCCTGAAAACGTTTAATATCTTCTCACCCACTTATCCGATTTACGCGAAATTTGTTTCATTCTGTTGGTATTTACATTTCAGGGGTAACTTAAATCATAGTATTTTCCCATTATGTGCCAGTTTGGCTGAGTAACATTACAAGCAAACAAGCAATATTCATTCTGACTTTTGATGTATTATAGATATATATGTATCATACGTGAGCTTGTGTCTGTGTTTGTCTTTGTCACCCCTGCATCCGCTTAACACCCGTGATTGGTTTGCTTACGTCCCCGAAAAAACCCCAAAATAAAAAGCAAGCACCGAACTCAAGCAAAGAACAATATTGCAGCGGTCGATTCGATCGATTAAAACCTTCAAGGTGGTGCTACAGTATAGCTGCAGTCCAATGCCTAAAACTAGCAAAGAAGAGAGAGAGAGAGAGAGAGATAAATTCGTCATCCTGATCACTGAGCACTAAAACGAGGCTCTCTCTCGCCCTCCCCTTCTCTTTCTCTCTCTCACATACATACACACACACATATATCCAACTTGTATTCTCCCCTTTCCTACAAAACATATAAATTCTTTCTACTCGATAGCAGAGGATCCAATTCAGAACTCTTTCCGCCATTGTTTTCGCAATGGAATTAGATATTGAAGCAAATTTCTTTTTTGCTTAGCAGGCTGCACACTATTCTGTAATATTTTGTAGAATAAAAGACACAGATTTCCGATATAAAATATGTGTATATAAAGTTTATTTCCGCATTTATGTATTATTATTTTATTATTATTATTATTATTATTATTATTATTATTATTTAAAGTATATTTGAATGGATATTACAATTGAAATCAAGTTATTTTACAATATTGTTGCATAACGACTTATAACTCTTTTCATCCCCTCTTTCTTTCCCTGTACACCCCACACTCACATGTATCTATGCGTATATATATATATATATATATATGGTCATATATATAGAGGTATATATACGTATACATATATATATACGTATGTATATATATTATATATATATTGTCATATATATAGAGGTATATATACGTATATATATATACGTATGTATATATATATACATACATACGTATATATATATATATATATATATACACTTACACTCACACACATATTGGCAAAGATATATATATAAAACATATTAATAAATATATATATATATACAGTACATTTATACACGCATACACACACATGCACACACCATATACTCATACATATTTCTGTAGTACATATATATATATATATATATATATGTATATACACATGCATATTTTTATCTCAATCTTACTTTAAAAACTTGTTTCTATTTTTAAAAATTTAAAACTTATCTAAAAATTCCATTCTCTTCGATATTCTCTGCAATTCTAAGCTACTTTTCTGTATTCCAAGTTAATTCCTATTTTCATTTAGAGAGAAAGGAAACTTCAAGAAAACAGCTTAGTCTAAGAATATTGCCTTTTGACGAGCTCTCCTCTTTCAGTTGGCATCTATGTCTTTGTAGCATAAATA
>NW_021825106.1:0-2500 GCF_006345805.1 Octopus sinensis | reverse complement strand
TTACACAGAATGTTGTTGTAATTAATTCTTCATTCATGCATTTATCCAGGTCGGGCGACTTGCCTGGACCAATGTAACCCTCCTACGCCAAACGTCCCGACTGAACGAAGATTTGCTAACATTGCAAAATATTTCTACCAAAATATTGCAGGTGCCAACAGAGCAAATGTCATTCAATACAAAAAGTTCTTCTATGACAGAAAAGTTCTATCAACTCAAGAATAGTATAATGGAAACATAAAAGTGTTTCTAAAAGGTTAAGAGCTTACCAACACAAACGTTTTATCTCAATAAAACAAATATCTATTAACAAAAAAAATTATTTTAACACAGTAAAGGTCTGCTAAGAAGAAAAAGGAGGTTCTAACAGAAAAATACCTTTTTGCCCACAAAACAACGGATTAAAAAAAAAAAGATATTCTGCCAAGACAGCAAAGCACTGCTAACATAAGAAACCTCTTCTATGGAAATAAAGGAGGTGCTAAAAGATGAAATGTCTTCGAACACACCTGTCATCATAATTATCACCACCAAAGTCACCATCACATACACCACCCTACTTTCCAATTCCACCCAAACATACCACCATCAACACCATACAAATTACCGTTTCCACAATTCCACTCTGTTACTCTTTCCATCACTCCAAGCAGTCAATTGCCAGTTTCATCGCTTCATCAACTTTTGTGACTTCGAATTTAATCAACTTTGGTGAAAATTTCAATATTCGTTCCCTCTCCCCATCTCTTCCTCTCTCTCTCTCAAACTCTCTGTCTGCTTGTCTGTCTGCCTGCTTGCCTGCCTGTCTGCCTGTCTGTATCCTTCTTCTCCCAATTGTCTTACTCCCTCCCACCATTTTCAACTTCCCACATTTCCTCCTCCTATTCTTCCTCCGCCTCCTGTTCATCATCATCGTCAGCATCATCACCATCATCAATATGAACATCCTCCTTCTCCTCCTCATCTTGATCACCGTCATCACAACACCACCACCACCACCACCACCACCACCACCACCACCACCACGACCATCATCTTCATCGTCACCATCATCATCATTATAATATTATCACCACCACTACCACCTTCATCACCATCGTCACATAAACCACCACCGCCACCACCACAATCACGATTACCATCTTCATCTTCATAATCATTGTCATAATCATCGTGACCACCACCACCATCATCATCACCATCATCCTCATCCTCCTCCTCATCATCATCATCACAGTCATCATCATCATGATCATCATGATCATGATCATCGTCTTCGTCGTCTTCGTCTTCGTCACAACCACCACCAAGGTCATCATCATCATCATCATCATCATCACGGCCATGCTCATCAACTCGTGTCATTCAATTTCAATCCTGGCTCCTTCAGGAATTTTCACAATAACCAAACCACCATCACCATAACGATGACGTTCACCCGCACTCAATAACCATCCGACACCACCACCACCACCACCACTGCTACCACCATCACCACCACCACCACCACCACCACCACCAATGCCACTACTACTACTACTACTTACTACTACTACTACTAACTACTACTACTACACCATTACCCTCGACACTTCACTGCAACCATACCATCAATACCTGCACTACCACCACCACCACCACCACCACCGCCACCACCATCACTGAATGTCTTCACCCAAAATTAATACCCACACGCCCACACCCCAGTCCCATACCGATATTTCTGGAAGGTTCCATGACTCAGACTCTCACCATCCACGGTCTGCTGTCCACTAATTGCTTTTTCATACAATTTCTTCGTGTGTGTGTGTCTGTGCGTTTGTTTTTATATATATATTATATATATATATATATTATATTATATATATGTGTGTGGTGTGGGTGTGTGTGTGTGTGTATTGTGTAAGTGTGTGTACATGTATGTGTATGTATGGTTTATATGTGTGCGTGTCTCTGTATGTTGATTTATTAGTTTGCTGGTGTAGTTAATGCATAAAGTGTGCAATGCATACAGGTTGATGTATAAGTAGTGTGCACGTGTATGTGTGTGTGGAGCAAAAGGTGTTCTATAAGAATGTGTATGAACATATGTATATATGTATATATATATATATATATAATATATATTATATATATATATATATATATATAATATATATATATATATATTGTATGTATATCGTATGTATATATGTATGTATATATGTATATATATATATGTATATATGTGTATGTATATAATTAGAAATATTGAATTTCTAAATGTCTCAGAGAGACATAAGCGGTGGTGAAGCGATATAGTGGTCGTATACCGTCAACTCAATGTGACAGTCCCGTATGGGAATTGCACCACCGCCATTTAGCCCTAGGAAACATCGACGTCTCCTGTCGGCTTTGACATATTTTCTGTGTACTTATATTTGCAAAGGGGGAGGCAATCACCCCCGCAAGCCGGGACAAGGCACCTGAAGACATATGTTTCTGAGTCTATTGCCCGTCG
>NW_021825105.1:0-16272 GCF_006345805.1 Octopus sinensis | reverse complement strand
TTCAATTTCTGGGTTCATAGGATTATGCTCAAGGTGGCTTCGTCATTCATACGTGCCATTCATACGTGCCATTTTTTAAAACATTCGCTAGACAAAACTTGCCTCTCTACCTCTCACTTTCCTTTTCAAGTGGTACGTGAAGAAGTTGATGAGAGATTGACCAGAGAGGAAAGGTTTGTCTCCAATCCTTTCAGACGCGTCCACCAGATACATTCTTTCGCCATAGCCACAAGGATGATGAAAATAGCTCTCCCTTCCCGTTTGAAGAAGGAGGCGTGACAATATTGACGATAGACTCAGCTGATAAACCGACTCGTCCCACACGTGACAGCAGTTGTTCGACATAAGCCACAGGGTCGGAAATTGTGGACACTGAACGAGTGCGTGCAGAACGGTTTCGTCGCTCTGACCGCATCTTGGGCAGGTCGCCCCGTGTTTCTCGAGCCGTGACTGTAGAGCTTATCCCGAACGGGTAGCGCTTCTCGGTAGCACTGCCAGGCCAGGGACTCTAGAAGTTGTCCATGGGCCCTGGCCGGAAAGTCGTCTGACTGAACAGGCGGGTCAGGTACTCCTCGTCGACGTCCAGGTTCGCCCCGAGCTCGTCGTCGTACCTCCCTCCACTAACCCCTATAGAATGCTTTGGTTGTGTTGAAGTCACTTAAGGTCGACCCAGGACGGCAGAGTTGCTTGAGAGCAACGCGACACTCGCGGTGCCATTCGCCCTTCCTCGGCCTAGATAGATAGATAGATAGATAGATAGATAGATAGATAGATAGATAGATAGATAGATAGATAGATAGATAGATAGATAGATAGATAGACAGACAGATATATAGATAGATAGATAGATAGATAAGTTTTTTTATTGGCCACACAGGGCTGTACACAGATGGGACAAGTTACAAGGTAGAGCTTTTCTTTTGGGGGATGAAAAAACAAAAGACAAAAAACAAAAGAAACAAAAAAAGGTGGCGTAGGTTTTCGATCAAAAGGGATCGTAAAGGGGAAAAAAAGAACAAAAAAGAAAAAAAAAGAAATAAAAAGAAGAAAAGGAAAAGGAACAAAAGAAAAGAGAAATGAAAAAAAAAGAAGAAAAAAGGGGGAAAAAAGGGGGAAAAAAGGGGGAAGAGGAAAAAAAACGATCAATAGGGATCGTGTATCACAGTGTTATGATGTATGGTGTAAAGGGGAAAGCAAGTAAGGTTTATCCGTGGGAAGAAAAGCCTACGAAAAAGACCACGGTAACCTAGATAGTAGATAGATAGATAGATAGATAGATAGACAGACAGACAGACAGACAGACAGACAGACAGACAGACAGACAGGAAATCCAATTCCTGTTTCGCTATTTTTAGATCGTCTGAACAGTAAAATATGAGCGCTTTATGCTTCTTATTCATAAATACGATAATCTTTTTTTTTTAATTCTCTGAAAAGTTTAAAGTTTGTTCTTCTTAAAAAGATTTCTTGTGCATTAGATAAGGAATATATTCATAATCTGGATTGTATAGGAAGAGTTGGATTTCACTCTATTCTTAGTTCCAAATCTTCAGCTTATTCTTCGTTTATAATCTAAAAGATTCCGTAATGGTAAATTACGATTTACGTAAATAAAACCTCACTAAGAACATCATTCTTCCATTTACCAATATTTGTAAATCCGATTACACAATCCCAGCATCCCCGCCTTTATCTTGTAGTAATTACTAGAAAGATCCGCCATATGTGTGTATATATATACATATATATATATATATATATATATATATATATATATATAATATATAGATATATATATATATGCAATGTATGATGTATGTATATGTATACATATATATGGTATGCATATAAATATAGGTAGATGCATACATACATATAGATATAGATATATAGGTAGAGATCTAGATATATGCATTGAAATTACACCTTACTGACTTATAAAATGACACATTGAAACATTGAATAGGGTAGTCCTGGAGACCCTTACAAAACTCAAAATGTTAGCGGTTGTAACAACGGTCATTATAGATCAGTTTAATTAGGGAAGGTCAGGGTCACAACAGCAACAAATATTCAAGTGTAATTACATTGTTTTAACACTGCGAAGATCGTATACGAAAGATAGATTTCCAGTAAGTCGGAAGCGTATGACTCTAGGGTGGTATTTGACTGCTATTTCTATTACATCCAGTGACTACATAAGGGTTTTCTTATTGCCTCATCATTTTCATAAGTTCACCAACTGTGTCACTTATGTCGAGATTTACCTGATCTAACATACATCATCACACGCACACACACACGTATATATATATATATATATATAATATATACGCGAGAAAGAAGCAACAAGAAGATAGGTTTTTAGTACGATCGTTTCATACAAGGACAGGTTTATTAAAAGTTGCAAAGATTACAGCATATAAACGAGTCCCTACTCATCAGCTAAAATACATGTAAGTTCTCTAGACATCCTAGTGTTTGAGGCTATACTCATGAAGTAATGTAGATAATTAAAAGATTTCTAAAGTTCATTAAAGTTCTAAAGATGATGTACAGTCTTATCACAGAATTTTAAAAAAGTTTTGATAGCATCACAGAAGGTGACCTAATCCATATGAATTTCCATAGATATGATGAGTATATAATCCCTCATCATTCTATGGAAATTCATATGGATTAGGTCACCTCTTGTGATGCTATCAAACTTTTTAAAATTCTGTGATAAGACTGTACATCATCTTTAAAGAACTTTAATGAACTTTAGAAATCTGTTTAATTATATACATTACTTCATGAGTATAGCCTCAAAACATAGGATGTCTAGAGAACTTACATGTATTTTAGCTGATGAGTACGGGACTCGTTTATATGCTGTAATCTTTGCAACTTTTAATAAAACCTGTCTTGTATGAAACGATCGTACTAAAAACCATCCATTCTTGTTGCTTCTTCTCGCTTATAATCACACCCACATTACTGTATTGTTAAATCAGTATAGTTTTTTTGGTGTGCATCTAAGTTAGGTACCATATTCAAGTAAATTTTTTAAATAACTTGAATCTTATGCTCTTTATATATATATATAATATATATATATATATATATATAATATATATATATATAAGTAAAAAAACATCAGTTTTAGTGAAAAAATATAAGATAAAAGAAGGAAATGCACACAATTTATATATTTTTAATATATTTTAAAGGATAGAAAATTATGATACTTGACCGGTTTCGCGTTTCGCTAATCATGGCATTAAAATTGGTGAAACTATTGTAATTTCGTATTTTCATAAGAAATTTTTAGCCCATGTTGAGAGTTTGTCAATGAATCAGCATGTAGAAAATATATATACATATACATACATACATACATACATACATACATACATACATACATACATACATACATACATACATACATACATACATACATACATACATACGTAGATACATATTCTGGTGGAAATAAATAGAAACAGAAAATAAAACTGATTAAATCAAGAAATGACCAAGCAACAGTTAATAAACACAGCAGTGCACCTCTGGTACCACAGACTTTACCCTGAATTTAAAACGACTAAAGAACACCAGGTTCACAATATAAACAACATACAAAAGATAGATTACATGTACAAGTAAAATTAAGACGTTAAAAATAAATAAATGCGTCCTTTTAAAGCCTAGCCAGGATCATGGGCCCGCTTTCCCGTTTTCTATGGAGTATGTGTTCCCCAGCTGGATGGGACGCCAGTCCATTGCAGCGTTACTCATTTTTGCCAGCTGAGTGGACTGGAGCAACGTGAAATGAAGTGTTTTGCTCAAGAACACAACGCATCGCCCGGTCCAGGAATCGAAACCACAACCTTGCGATCATGATGCTGACACCCTAACCACTAAGCTACGCGCCTCCGCCAAATTAAGACATTACACCGAACTTAGAATCAAACTTCTCATCTCGTATATTAAAAAGCCAATCAAAGAAACCAATGACTGTGGAGGGCATGGGTGGACTTACATACTGTACAGAACTGAAAGGTTAAAAAAATGCTCACTGAAAGCACCTCTTGCCCGTGCCAACGAAATACATTACAATAATTTTTTTCTGTCGAGGATTTGGGAATCAGTCATTGAGACCATGGTCGAACGTTCTTCACAAAATCCCTTCACAATTCACGATTTTTCATTGCTTGTAGCCACTGCTCTTTAATTAGGTTTGCATCGGTTGAGAGTTGATCGATGAATGTTCGAGCAGGTCTTCATCTACTGCGTCTCCCACACATTCACTTCTGCGCCTATAAATAAAAAAAAAAAACATTAACAGCGTGAAATAAAAGCTGATTGGTTTCAGCCTGGAATCGAACCGATTCTGTCTTTGTCCAAGATTATCAAGAATATCCAAAGTAATGTTCAACCGCAACACACAATAAAGTGTTAGCAAGAATTCTCAATAAGATGAGATAGGTTTATTAGACTTTAGACAATTCGTGTGGAAACATTGTGGGTTTTTCAATGGGAAGCGATGGAACAAACAGCTCTAGAATGGTTTCAAACTCTGGAAGAATCCTGATTCCTCACATAACGAAACAGACTCTGTAATTCATAGCCATAACTACGGGCTTACATCTCTTCCTTCTCCCCAATCATCATCATCATTATTTTTATTTTTATCATAATTATTATTATTATTATTATTATTATTATTATTATTATATTATCATTATTATTATTATCATTATTATTGTTATGATTATTATGATTATTATATTATTATTATTATTATTATTATTATTATTATATTATTATTATTATTATTATTATCATTATTATTGTTATGATTATTATTATTATTATTATTATTATTATTATTATTATTATTATTATTATTATTATTATTATTCGGAGCACATCAAAGACCTTTCCTTAATACTATATCTACGTCAATCCATATTGGATTTCTCGGTGACGTTGATATTTTAGTTCTGTTTAATGCAGTCACATTCTTTGTTGTCAACTTGCTTCACCGAGTCGATAACAGCAACAACAGCAACAACGACCGCGACTATTACTGCTACTCAACAATGATGTTCTATAGAAAACTCAAAGCATGTTAAGGATCAGCGGCGAGAAGAATGGTAAATCTGGCTGGTGTTGCTAATTGGGACCTCTGAAATTTGGAAAGGAAGCCGGGGTGAAGGTCATGCTAGATTACTCACACACAAACATCACAATGTTTGTGTTAGTGTGTGTGTGTGTGTGTGGTGTGTTTTTGTGCGTGTGTGTGTTTATGAGTATGTGTTTGTATGTGTATGTGTTTGTGTGTGTGTGTGTTTTGTGCGTGTGTGTGTTTATGAGTATGTGTTTGTGTGTGTGTATTTTTGTTTGTGTGTTGCTGCGTGTATTTGTGTTTGTATGTGTGTTTGTGTGTGTGTATTTGCGTGTGTGTGTGTGTGTGTGTTTGCGTGTGCGTGTGTGTGTGTGTGTGTGTGTGTGTCTTTGTGTGTGTGTGTTTGTGATTGTGTATCTCTGTCTGTGTGTGTGTGTGTATCACTTCAAATTCTACAGGATCGTATTTTATTCTTTTAGGACTGCTTTTATTGTGTCTATGTATAAATGCATGTATGTATGTGTAAAAGTAGGTATGTGTGTCTGTTTGTGTGTGTGTGAGAGAGAGAGAGAGAGAGAGAAAGAGAGAAAGAGGGAGAGACAACGAGAGAGAGACAACGAGAGAGAGAGAGACAAAACGAGAGAGAGAGAGACAACGAGAGAGAGAGAGACAACGAGAGAGAGAGAGACAACGAGAGAGAGAGAGACAACGAGAGAGAGAGAGAGAGCGTGTGTGAGTCGCAAGACATTTCAATAACATAATTTGATATATCATTTCCCGAATACCGAATGAGAGGATTTCGATGTCTTTACTCAAAGCCAACAGATAATTTCCATGAAATATTAAGAAAGGATCATCAAAGAATGAATCCATAAATGTTCGGAATTGTACAAGAACAGATAATATCTATATTCTGGAATATATGAATGCGGAGATGAGTCAGTGTGTCCGCAGAATGAGGGTATCTGCGGAAGTTGATTTAACTCTATTGAAATTTCATGCTACAAACTAGACGCCAAGTGGCAGAAGATATATGATATCGCAGCAGATAAACACACACTCACACACACACACACACACACACATTCATATATATATCACACTCACACACACACACATTCATATATATACAGGGGTTGGATAAAATAATGGGAACACCTTAAAATTTCAAACAAATTTATTTTAATATGGAGTAGGACCACCTTTGGCAGTAATTACAGCTTGAATTCTACGAGTTATGGATCTGTACAAAGTTTGAATTGTTTCCAAAGGAATTTTTGTCCATTCTTCAGTAAAACAGTCTCCACTTCTTGTAGTGATGATGGTGGAGGATATCGACTCCTTACTTGTTTTCTAAATGCCCTAAAAGTTCAATAATATTGAGATCTGGGGACTGTGGTGGCCAGATAAGATGTTCAACTTCACTAGAATGTTCCTTGTGCCATTCAGTAACAACTTTAGATGTGTGGAATTGGTACATCATCATCCTGAAGATTGCGTTTTCCTCTGGAAACAGTTCCGCAAACCATAGGATGAATTTGATCAGATACAATGCTTAAATAATCTTGACTATTAATTCTGCCATGAAGGGAAACAATTGGGCCGGCGGATTTCCAAGATTAATCCCACCAGATCATCACAGATGCTCCTCCATGTTTAACAGTTGTGAGAAATCAGTCTGGGTGACATGCTTCTTTTGACTGTCTCTATACGTATACTCAGACGGTGGTCGGAAATAAGATAAAGGATGATTTTTCCAAAAAAAATAACATTCTTCCACTGCTCTAGGGACCCATTCTGTAGGTATTTACTCCACTCTAAACGCTTTGTAACGTTTGTTTATGAAAGTAGTGATTTTCTGATCGCAGCCCTCCCGTGAAGTCCGGCTTCGTGCAGCTCTCGGCGAACGGATTTTGTGGAAATTGGTTTCCCGAGGTATTCATTAAGCTCTGCAGTAATTTTTGGAGCTGTACTTTTGTGATCCTTTCTAATAATTCGCGTAAGAATCCGACGGTCCCTATCTGAAAATTTTGGTGTTCTTCTGGAGTTTTGCTCAAAGGCTGTCATTGCTTTCGAGACAGTACTTCTTGATACAATATTATATACTTAATATATATATATTTCTTGTTTGTTTTGCAAAATAGTGGTTTTGTCTCTAATAATATTTTATATATTTTACTATAAATTGGATTAATCCTAAATCTGATTTTTTCCCTGTAAATTTGGATTTATTCCCTAATATTTATTATTTATATAATATTGATAATTTTGTATATTGAGTGTAATACCTCAATTTCGTAAATTATGGATTTTACAGGTAAGATAGAACCGCTGTTTTGGGATTCATCTTTGAAAGATATTCCTATTCCTTCTAGAAAGGAATTTATCTTGAAACTATGTATTGATTAAGTCTTTCCTTTCCTTGTTTGTTTTGCAAAATAGTGGTTTTGGTCTCTAATAATATTTTTATAAATATTTTACTATAATTGGATTTAATCCTAAATTGCTGATTTTTTTTTCCCTGTAAATTTGGATCTATTCCTAATATTTATTATATATATTATATATATATATATATATATAATATATATATATATATATATATATATATTATATATATATTATATATATATATATATGTACACGGACAGGAGAAAGAGAGAAATTGTACGTAGTCATTTATGTGTTTAAAAAGTGGATGTTTGCTAAAAATGATAATGCTAGTGCCGCTACTGCTCGACCAGATATCGAACCCGGATCGCCATTTCGACACACTAGGGTTTAATTCAACATTTGTATTGAATATCAATGTGATGCATTGAGTGTTGGGGAGAGCTGGTTCGATTTGAGGCGAAAGAGAGAGAAAGTGGGCTTGGGTAGAGGAGAACGGGAGTGGGGTTGACTACACCCGACACGTAACAACGTATATTGCGTGTAAGAGTGGGATGAGAGGAGAGGAGAGGAAGGAAGGAATGAAGAAAGGAAGAAAGAAAGAAATAAAGGAGGAAAGAAAGAAAGAAGGAAAGAAAGAAAGAAAGAAAGAAAGAGACAGGGGTGAGAGATTGGGCTTAAGATCGAACATGAGAAACTGGGTAGATGCGAAATGGTGAGAGAAAGGGAGAAACAGAAGAGAGATGTGTGTGTGTGTGTGTATGTGTGTGTGTTTATGTGTGTGTGTGTGTGTGTGTGAACGAGAGAGAGAGGGGGGAATGGAGGAGAGCTGGTGGAGGAGGAGGAGCAGAAAGTGAGACGTGGGTTCCACATAATGACAGTGAGTCTTATGTTACTTTAAACGGTTTCATTATGGAGTTTAATCAGCGACAATAACTTGATATCGTTTGTAGACTGACGTGGACTGAAAACGTCACCATCATCATCATCATCATCATCTTCAGCAGCAGCAGCAGCATCACCGTCAGCATCCTTACCAAACTACGAGTCATATATTAAGGTCAACTTGACCTACGTACTGTTTTTCTTCTCTCTGAAAATGTATGTGTATGTATGTATGTACGTATGTATGTATGTATGTATGTATGTATGTATGTATGTATGTATGTATGTAAGTATGTATGTATGTATGCATGTATGTGTGTATGTATGTATGTATGTATGTATGTATGAATGTATACATGTATGTATGTATGTATGTGTGTGTGTATGTATGTATGTATGTATGTAAGTATGTATGTATGTATGCATGTATGTGTGTATGTATGTATGCATGTATGTATGTATGTACGTATGTACGTACGTATGTATGTATGTATGTATGTATGTACTATGTATTTATGTATGTATGTATGTATGTATGTATGTATGCATGTATGTATTTATGTATGTATGTATGTGTGTATGTATGTATGTATGTATGTATGTGTGTATGTATGTATGCATATGTGAGTGTTTGTGTGTATGTGTGTATATACGGATATCTCGAAAGACTGGCAAATATCTAAAAATTGGTCAATTCAACAAATCGATAAATAAAAATCAATAAAATTAAGACTAGACTTTATACTAGGATCACAATGCATTACTTATTAAAACAATTTAAGGCAGTGCTCCAGTATGGTCGCGGTCAACAAAAAGATAAATGCGCGTGAGTGTGGTCATATGATTAAAGAATCGGTTTTGCAACCATCATAGTTCAGGGATCAGTCCTTGGTACAGTACATTGGGCAAAATTCTTTTCTGATATCCTCGGTCTATCTGGAAACCCTCAAAACCGATCTTCCACCCCCCACGGTCATTGTGGTATTATTTCTGTCTAATTATATTTAAAACGCCATTTCATCTCATCCCAGTGACATCAAAATACTAAGCATCAGTGATACGAAGGGAAGCTGAAAAGTTCCTGGCTTTGAGTAAAGGAAAATACAAGTAGATCAGTTAATTATGATTTTATTCAACGTATTCCCCTTTCAGATTCACATATACTTACTGAAGTGGTCCTTCGGTTTCTCTAAGCGCTGTAAAAGAACTCGGAAGCTTGGTGCTCCAGCCAGGCCTTTCGCGGTACCCTTAAAGCCAGGAACTTTTCGGTACCCGCTTCGTATAATGAGATTAAGTTCAGATCATTATTATACCCAGATACTAAGGCGGTGAGCTGGCAGAATAGTTAACACGCCGGGCGAAATGCTTAGCGGTATTTCGTCTGTCGTTACGTTCTGGGTTCAAATTCCGCCGAGGTCGACATTGCCGTTCATCCTTTCGGAAGTCGAAAAATAAAGTACCAGTGAAATACTGGAGTCGATGTAATCGACTAATCTCCTCCCACCAAATTTCAAGCCTTATGTCTCCAAGTGATATTTTTCAGGCCAGTGTGATCAGCTAGAAGTACCAACTAATTGACCCTCCCTTAAAGTCCTACTTCGCCGTCTTCATTAACGAAGTCTGTGCACAACAAACCTAAGAGTAACACAGATGATCATGACAGGGATACTATTTATTCATCATGCGTCTGCTCGATTAGACCTGACCTGGGGCTAAACAACACAGCAACAAGCAACCACGTCAATTACATGCCAATAGCACAAGCAACTAGACACACATATGTTCAGTTTATCAAAACACCAACACATACATTCACACACACATAGACACACGCACTCACAAACACACACTCCCATTAAAATGCACAAAAACATTCAAGATGTTCTTTCTTGGGGTTTTTTTTATTATTCTAAACTCACAACTGTTTCGCCATTTTGTTTACGATGAACCAATAACCGCTCATGCCGCTATATTTCGATTATAAAATCTTCAATAATCCTTCTCTCGGGGCAAAAGTATTACTTAATGCTCTCCATCTGAATTTTACATTAGCCTCTAAGCCTCAGATAAAAATCCGACGCGTTACTTTTTGAAAAATAAAATACTAACTGGATGTTATTTCCAATTCAAAATGGCTTCCTTCTCGTTCCCTGTCCGCCATTTGGTCCTTTGGAAATGATTTCTTGTCCTGGTTTTTATTCAGGTTTAAAACGTTGTGTCTTTTCTTTTATCGTATTTACGATTTTCACTCTTTTCTTGCGTTGTTCTTATCGTCCTTTTGCGCGTTTTCATTTGCTTCGTTTTATTTTCTTGGACTCACTGAGTTGTCTATGTACTCTTACTCTTACCCTTACTTGCTTCAGTCATTTGACTGCGGCCATGCTGGAGCACCGCCTTTAGTCGAGAAAATCGACCCCAGGACTTATTCTTTGTAAGCCTAGTACTTATTCTATCGGTCTCTTTTGCTGAATCGCTAAGTTAGGGGGACGTAAACACACCAGCATCGGTTGTCAAGCGATGTTGGAGGGGGGACAAACACAGACACACAAACATATACTCAAACATACACACACACACATATATACATATATACGACAGACTTCTTGCAGTTTCCGTCTACCAAATCCACTCACAAGGCTTTGGTCGGCCCGAGGCTATAGTAGAAGACACTTGTCCAAGGTGCCACGCAGTGGGACTGAACCCGGAACCATGTGGTTGATAATCAAGCTACTTACCACACAGCCACTCCTCCGCCTATGTATTTATATATCTCAAAGTTATCTCTACAGATTTTTGTTTTGAATTTAGAGCGAGAACTGAAAGTTACAATGCGATAAAAGACATCTGTACCACATGAAAATAGGAATTAGGTGTAAATGCATATTTCGGTTATTGCACTTTCTTCTGTACCACATCCACCCCATCAAATATCCACGAATGCATTACTTAAACACCCACTAAACTTAGCGGTGTAACAAAATTAGATAGACCAATTTTACATATTAAACACATTTCCGGCAACTTGTCTATACATTACTTATTTCTTTACTACCCACAAGGGGTTAAACACAGAGAGGACAAACAAGGACAGACAAACGGATTAAGTCGATTATATCGACCCCAGTGCGTTACTGGTACTTAATTTATCGACCCCGAAAGGATGAAAGGCAAAGTCGACCTCAGCGGAATTTGAACTCAGAACGTATCGGCAGACGAAATACGGCTACGCATTTCGCCCGGCGTGCTAACCATTCTGCCAGCTCGCCGCCCTTATATACATTACCCATTACCTATTTTTCCATCTTCGATCGCATTATTTACATTGACGTTTTCGTATACGAAGCGTTGTAACTTTCAGCGCTGACTCTAAAACGAAGACAGCGCTCTGCTAATGCAAAAAGCAGAAAACAATATTGATTTCAAAACCTTTAACACACCTGGAAGTAGATTATTGTTGCAAAACGAAATGCGATTTCCCTACCAGCAATTAATTTGTTTTACAGTTTGTTGATTAAATGATCGATTGGTGTACGTGTTTGTTTACCTGCTCTGTTTATTTCGTCACGGCTAATTTATTTGGAGCATGTACGTGTGTGTGTGTTTACGTGTGTATCTGTGTGTGTGTGTGTGTGTGTGTGGGTGGGTGTGTGTGGGTGTAAATATACACATACATAGATATAGCCCTCTCCATATTTATACATATATATATATAGAGAGAGAGAGAGAGACAGATAGATAGATAGATAGATAGATAGATAGATAGATATGTTTCTTTATTAGCTACACAGGGCTGCACACAGATAGAACAAATTACAAGGTAGAGCTTTTCTTTTGAAGGTTTAAAAAAATAAAAAATAAAAAAATAAATAAAATAAAAAATAAGAAAAAAATAAAATAAAATTTAAAAAAAATATAAAAGGGGGGGTCGATCAAAAGGGATCGTGAAAGGAGAGAAAGAGGACAAAAAAAAAGGGGGGGTTAAAAAAAAGGGGAAGAGGAAAAAAATTGATCAATAGGGATCGTTATCACAGAAATGTCAATATGAAGTGTAAAGGGGGGGATAGATAGATAGATAGATAGATAGATAGATAGAGATAGATAGATAGATAGATAGATAGATGTGTGATGAGAGAGGTGTGTTATTTCTATATATATTTATATATTTATATATATATATATATATATATATATATATATATATATATATATATATATATATATATAATGTGAAATAGAAAGATGAATAATCTTGTAGTAGATTAATCAAAAGTTTAACCGGTACCTTGGTAGCAAAAATCACAGCAGTAAACGATTTCTGTTCAATCTTCGTTCAGCTCCATTTCTTCAATTCACCAATAATATTTATATATATAATATATATATATATATATATATATATATATATATATATATATATATATTATATATATATATGTATATGTATATATTATTATTATTATCATTATTATTATTATTATTGTTGTTGTTATTACTATTTCCTATAAGATCAAGAGATTAAACTGTTGGAAGAGAAAAGAATCCTAACATCAGGCTACAGCAAGTAACCTTAGATGCCAAGATACCTCCTAAGTATACCAGCTGTCCCTAATAACATTTTTTCTGGAGTGTACTAAACTGGATTTTATGCCTACTTCCTTTATACATCTGTTCAGATCTGTAGGGACCGATAACTACTGGGATACATTTTACCCGCACTTTCCATAGTTTAAATATATGATCATGCGTTCCTCTAGCCTTCTTCCGGCAACCTTTCTCTACTTCTGGTAGTAAATTCTGGTTGTCAAAGGGCTCTCTGAAATGCTTTCTGAAAGCATTCCTGTAAACAGCTTCCACACTAATGGCAAACGAATGATTGGTCTATAGCTGCTAGCTGTATTACCCTTGTTCTTTTCTTTCCTAATGAGTATTTTCCTTCCTCTAATCATCCAATCTGGTATTATTCCTCCATTAAGGTAATACTGAAGTTGTTCCCTCAGCCTCCAATGTAAACTACTGAATTTCTTTAGCCGGTACCCTTGAATTAAATCTGGTTCTGGGTCCTTCCAATTCGGCATTTTCCCTAACACTTTACTCATTAATGCACTAGCTAGTCTTACATCTGGCTGCTTCTCACTCACTACTTCTTTGCTCACTTTCTTAAACCATACTGCATCTCCATTATGATTGACTGGCTTATCCCAAATATTACTCCAGAACTTTCTAGCTTTTTCTGCATTAGGTTTCTCATCTTCAGTACTTCGTTCTCCACTATTTATTTGGTTATAAAATCTCTAGCCTATCTCAAAATATCTATTCTGTTGATACTGATCTATTCTTTTCTGATATCTAGAGAGCTTGCATGCCACTACTGTGATACGCCTTTTCAACTCTTCTATTACTGTCCTAAATCCTTTCTCTTTGACTAAATATCTTTTCTCGAGGCAAGATTTCTGTCTTATGTTTCGTAACTTGTTCAGTTTCCAGGTTTCTATTCTACTCAGATCTTTCTTTTGTAGTCTTTATTTTGTAGTCTTCTTTTCTACATTTACCCCTTTTTAATCTTTCCCTGTGAGATATCTAATCTTCCTGTGACTGCTGCCCCTCTTGTATAGATCTATAAGTTAGTGTCCCCTATATTTTTAGCATCTATCCTACTGATAACAGAGTCTACTTTCCTGGTCGTTTCTAGCAGCTTCCTGCAGATGGGGGTCTTTTTGTCATTATTGTCGTTATTATTATTATTATATTATTATTATTATTATTATTATTATTATTATTATTATTATTGTTATTATTATTATTATTATTATTATTATTATTATTATTTTCTTCTTCTTTCAAATTTGCTTCCATTTCTTGCCGAGTGTCTTCCCGACTCCTAGGGCAAAGAAACTCATAGTATACATTGGTAGGCCATTAAACTAAACTCACTAGTTCGTTTATTTTTATTTTTTAAAGTTAAATTAAAATACATGGGTAGTAATAGTTCTCACATCGACAATGCTCTTCTCAATACGTGTGATGTACCAGTTAAGACAATCTTTTGCACTTCTTGCAGGGATGGTAAGCCAGGGATCATTCTCATATAATTTTCGGTTCCCTTCTTGATCATTCCTAGTGCTCCTACGATCACTGATATTGTAACCGCCTTGAGATGCCACATTTTCTCAATTTCAATGAGCAGGTCTTTATATTTTCTGAGCTTGTCAAACTCTTTCGCTGAGATATTATGATCACAGGGGATGCTCATGTCAATCAATAAGCAAACTTTATTGTTTTAGTCTTTCACAATATCTGGTTTATTGTCTTTGATGGTTCGGTCTGTATGTACTGGAAAGTCCCACAGAATCGTTACATTTTCTCCTTCAGTTACAGCTTCAGGGTGGTGATTATACCACTTGTCGGCAGTTTTGATATTGTAATGCCGACTTATTAGCCAGTGTAGATATTGGCCAACTCTGTCATGTCTTAATTTATACTCCACTGATGCTAAGACTTTACATCCAGAGATTAGGTAGTCCACTATTTCAACCATGTCGTTGCAGAATCGGCATTTTGGGTCTGCTCCATTTTACATCAAATTGGCCTGGTAGTTCCGGGTTAATAGGCTTTGATCTTGAGCAGCCAGGATGAAACCTTCGCTCTCTGCTTTTAGCCCTGAGCTCCGTAGCCACTGATGGGTTTGCTTCTAGTCAACATCAGCTTGTTTGCTGCAGGCCACATATTTGCCGTGCAGAGGTTTCTCCTCCCACCTATCAGCCAATTGCTCGTGCGCTTTTTCGTTGCCATTATTTTCACCTTCTTTGCAACAATAGTTGCCGTACTTCCCTCGGGTTGTTCAGTTTGGGTATCCTGCACGAGATCATAGCAAATTTTTTGCTTTCTTTATGATAGAATGAAGCTTCTTTCGTCTCTCGTGATTTTCCACGAGCTTTAGCATCCAGTCATTCGTTATTTCGAGATATTTGGCCAGTCCAATTGTGGTTGTTTTGTAAGCTAGTTCAAATTGGATCAGGCCTCGACCTCCTTGGGCTCTGGGAAGGTAAAGGCGATCTACGTCTGCCTTTGGGTGGTGCATCCTATTACAACTCAGCAGCTTGCGTATTTTCTATCTATATTCTTTACTTCACTCATATTCCAGTTCAACACATTGTAGCTATAAGTAACAACTGGAACTGCTAAGGAATTTATAGCTAGCACCTTATTACGTGCATTTAGTTCAGATTTCAGGACTGCACGAACTCTCCTATAACATTCCTTCCTGATCTCTCTTCATGCTGCATGCTGAATACCAGAGCCTTCATTTATCCCTAAATATTTGTATGTTTGTTCTTGCTCAAGCTCTCTTATGACTGTGTCAACATCTAACACGACTGAATTTGTGGTCTTCACTTTCCCTTTCTGGAAAGTGGCCTTGGCACACTTCTCAAGCCCAAACTCCATCCTGATGTCATCACTGAATGGTTTCACAGTGCGCAATAGGCCTTCAAGTTCATTATCGTCTTTACCATAGAGTTTTAAGTCATCCATATGAAATAGATGGCTTATTTTTTTATTGGCAAGTTTATACCCATACCCTGTTCTGTTTAATTCACTTGTAAGGGGTATTAGGGCTATGCAGAATATTAAAGGTGAAAGTGAGTCACCTTGAAAAATTCCACAGTTGATGTTTATATTTTCTGAGGCAAGTACTCCATTAGAGTGGTATAATTGGAGATTCGTATTCCACAACGACATATTGTGCTTCAGGAAGCTTGAAATCACAGGGGAAATTTTGAAGATCTCAAGATCCATGGATGCGGTATACTGTCGAAGGCCTTTTTATAGTCAATCCATGCGGAGCTGAGATTCTGCGCTTGTTGTGACAGTTCTCAAGGATCATA
>NW_021825104.1:0-16624 GCF_006345805.1 Octopus sinensis | reverse complement strand
CTCACTTTCTTCTTATGTGCATATACATGTGTGTGTGAGTACACGTGAGTGTATAAAGTAGCCACTCCTCCCGGTTCTTTCTGTTCTATGTTCCAGTCCCATCGTATATTCAGCTGTACACTATTCATACAAATGCAGGTATGTATTATATAAGTACAGATACACACACACTCCTCTGTGCACAGACAAAAACACACACACATACATACACACACATAAACACACACACACACACATACACACAAAAGGAAACATCGCAAAACACACACACACACAACTCTGTACACACACATATACACACAACAGAACGCATCGCATAAACAACAAACACACACATACACACACATACACACGAAAGAAAACATCGCGAAAAAGCACACACACATACATAAACACAGACACGCAGCTGGAGACACCTAAAATATGACGTAAAACACCCACACACACAAATAAGAATAAAAATCCTAATTCTTTCTTTAACAAGACATTCATCACAACATACACATCCATCAACACACAGCTGGTCACATTCCAAACGTATTGAAAGGTCATTCAATACGATACGCACACACAAGCACACGCACGCACGCACGCACAGGTGTACATAAACCCCATTCAATAAATGCATTTAATCCACTCCCTTAGCAGGAACCCACAGAGACATTTTTTAGACAATAGACAACTATATCCCCTCTCTTTCTCTCTAACACATTGAACTCTATACCAAACTACATTTAAAGAAGACTTCACAAAAAAACTCCAGACATGCTTTTGATCTCCCAAACAGAAGATAAACTGTTTTTACTTCAAATTTTTATAAATTTTTACTAATATTTGATAAAATGAGATTAATCATCGAAACCGGTAATAGTCTAAAATTATTTTATTAAATTCTTTCTAAACTGAAATGTCTTAGATTTGCTTCTGTGCTAATTCTACTTGTACCTTATATATGATTAGGTGAAAGCATATTGGTTCCAAGTTTTGGCACAAGGCTAGTAATTTCGTGGGAATGGGTAAGTCGATGATAATGACGCTAGTACTCAACCGGTACTTCCTTCATAGAGCCCGAAGGAATGAAAGGCAAAATAGACCCCTGGCTGCATTTGAAAGAAAAGTCACAAGAAATGTTGCTATGGATTTTGTGCGGGGCAGTAACGATTCTACCAGTTCACCGCCTTAGGTGAATGAATATTGATTTCAAATTTTGGCACACGGCCAGCAATTACGGGCCGGAGGCGGGGGTAAATCGATTACATCGACCTCCATTGCACAGCTGGCACTTATTTTATCGACCCCGGAATGATGAAAGGCAAAGTTGATCTCGGCGGCATTTGAGCTCAAAACGTAAAGACGGACGAAATACCGCTAAGCATTCTGCCCGGCGTGCTAACGATTCTGCTAGCTCGCTGTTTCAGGTGAATGGACATTAAGAGGAAAATGAATAAAATTATTCAAGAGGACTGAAAGTAATCGTAGAGATAGTTTACTCAAAATACAACTGAGGTGTTAAACAAGTGATTTGGATGAGATGTTTGATGAATTGTCTATGACTGAAATTTTGTGTGTACGAGGGTGTGTTGAAAAGTTCCTGACTTTGAGGATATCACTAGACACCTGGTTTGAGGCTCAACCTTCCGAGTTCTTGTACAGGGTTTAAAAAACCTGAAGGACCGCTGGAAAAAAGGCTTCTCTATAACAGGTGGAAGTGAGTGGTATGTAATAGGCGGCGAGCTGGCAGAAACGTTAGCACGCCGGCCGAAATGCTTAGCGGTATTTCGTCTGCGTTACGTTGTGAGTTCAAATTCCGCCGAGGTCGACTTTGCCTTTCATCCTTTCGGGGTCGATAAATTAAGTACCAGTTACGCACTGGGGTTGATGTAATCGACTTAATACCTATGTCTGTCCTTGTTTGTCCCCTCTGTGTTTAGCCCCTTGTGGGTAATAAAGAAATAGGTATGTAACACAGCTTACTGCTTCAGAGGATAATATTCTTGCCGCAATCGCAATACGTTTCACTAATCTGTGCCAGAAATCTCTTTATCTCATTAATTTACGAGGAATACTGCAAAGTTGCTGGCTTTAAGGGTATCGTGAAAGGCTTAGTGGGAAGCCCGACGTTCAAGTTCTTTTACAAGGCTTACAAAAACTGAAGGACCACTGCAAAAAGTGTGTGAATCTGAGAGAGGAATATGTTGAATAATATGGTTTCATTTACTCAAAGCTAGGAACTTTTCAGTACACACTCGTATGTGTAAAGCCCTGTTAAACAGCTAAATACCCTCCGACGATACGGCAATCATCTGAGGCCCTGACATACACAAGTATAACACAAATAGATCAGCATTGCCTTTTCATAACCCGTGCGTCCCCGGGAAACTGCCAAATGCACTTATCCCTAGACGGCACATTATATACGGACTAGTTTGCTTAAAATATATTTAGTTCTAATGTTTGTATGTATGCGAGTGTGTGCGCGTGTATGCGTGGTGTGAGAGAGACAGACAGACAGACAGAGTCAGAGTGCGTGTATGTGTGTATGCATGTATGCATGCATGAGGTCTATGTGTGTGTGTGTGTTTGTGTCTGTGTGTGTGTGTGTGTGTGTGTCTGTGTCTGTGCGTGTCTGTGTGTGTGTGTGTGTGTGTGTGTGTGTGTTGTGTGTGTGTGTGTGTGTGTGTGTGTACACATATTGTGTATGATTCTTCCTTTTGTACTAAGCTAACCATGTACTACTGGAAATTAGCCAAAATTCACTTGAGCTAATATACTGAGATGAAAAGAAACAACACAAAACAACATAAAAAGAAAATCATTTTTAATAATAAAGATGAACACAATTAACGAGGAAGGTAAACACAGTCTGTAAATTCAAATCTAGATAAAAATATAGTATTATATGCATATTAAGTAAGCAGGCGCATACGCACGTGCGTGTGTGTATGTATGTGTGTGTGTGTGTGTGTGTGTGTGTGTGTGTGTGTGTATGTCTGCGTGTGTATGCATACGCGCACAGGCTCACACCCATATTTTGATTGATTTATTTATCTATATTTTTTGTCTATATCCACCCGTTTGTAACCCAGTGCAATATTTTTCTTGTACGAAAAAGCCCTGATTGCAATATTTAAAGAAAATATTATTGCTGTTGTTGTTGTTGTTATCATCATCCTTATTATTATTATTATCATTATTATTATTATCATCATCATATCATCATCATCATCATCATCATCATCATCATCATCATCATCATTATTATTATTATTATTGTCATTTACTTTTAATCTGCATGTTTGATGAAATCACTTGCCGGGGCACACCCAGCGCCCTAGGGCAAGTGAAGGTTAAGAGTTGTTGAAATATAGCTAAAAGCTTGGGGAGGGGAAGTAGTGAAATATCTCCATGTAATACAACACATTTACATTGATAGGGTTTTTCTAAGGATGTGGGCAGTACTTGTTAGCACAAACTTTTGGATTTCCTTGAGACATGGTTCTCCAGGGATATTGTCTAGGTGTTTCTGACATCCCTTTTTTTATCATACCTAGGACACCTACAATAACAGGAACAGTTTTTGTTTTAAGATATTATTATTATTATTATTATTATTATTATTATTATTGGTTTCGAATTTTCTCACAAGGCCAGTACTTTTGTAGGGGAGGGTGTAAATCGATTACTTCGGCTCCAGTGCTCAACTGGTACTTATTTTATCGACCTCCGAGAGGATAAAAGGCAAAGTCTACCTCGTCGAAATTTGAACTTTGCAAACGGTCGAAATGCCACTCAGCACTTTTCCTGGCGTGGTAACGATTCTGCAAGTTCATTGTTATTATGAAAGCGGCGAGTTGGTAGAACCGTTACGGCGCCGGGTAAGACGCATAGGGGCATTTCTTCTGACTTTACGTTCAGGGCTCAAATTCAACGTAGGATGACTTTGCTTTCCTTCTCTCGGGGGTCGATAAAATAGTACCTGCTAAGCAATGGGGTTGAGGAGATATAAATCTACAAGAATGTTTGGTATTCGTGAAGAGTTGAAATGTGTATAGGGGACATTATCTGTACAGCTTTTCTTTTTCATTTTGACCGGTTGTTGGGTAGGTCTCCGAACGCTGGAACTCATGTTAAGGCGCGTATGTGTCTGTGTGTGTTCGTCTGGGTATGTTTTGGTTAAACTATGTTCTGGGTTTTCAGGATATGCTGGTGAAAGAACCGAAGATGGAGAATTGTTGATAGTCAAGATGAGGTTCGTAGGTACGAACAAGGCTAAAAATTGACCACAATGGATATATGGTGTTGTACACTTTGGTTAATATACAAGGTGGGCCAGAAATCATGCACCAAAATATTTGACGTATTTATCTTATTCACTGAGGTTGAGTTTTGCCTTTCATATTTCCAGGGTCGATCAAATGAATACCAGTTGAATACTGGGGTTGATGGTATCGACTTACTCACTTCTCTGAAATTACTGACCTTATGCCAAAACTTGAAATTATCATCATCATCATCATTATTATTATTCCGTTGAGGTCGACTTTGCTTTTTGCTCTTTCGGGATCGAAAACTTTTGGGGATCGATGTAACCCTCAAATTCCAGGCCTTGTGCCTTTGTAGAAAGGATTATCATTATTATTATTATTATTATTATTATTATTATTATATTATTATTATATTATTATTATTATTATTATTATTATTATTATTTTATGTTTGACTTTTGCTTTGCATTTGTACAAGTTGGCTCCAAGTCTCACCCAGAGACCCCAAGAGACAACAATTTAGAAGTTGGTGTTATGCCTAGGGTGTCATATATTTGGTTTTGCACATAGTATTGTTCTAGAGAATGTTTAAGAAAACATAAGGAAATTATCAGTTTGTTTTAAAATTTGAGATTACATAGTCAGTATTTTACATAGGATATGGGCAGTTCCCATGCGCACTATCCTTTGAATTTCCGCCGTTTTGGGGTTTCCTGGCATCTGAGCTAGGTAGCAATCAGCCCCTTTTGCTATCATTCCTAGGGTACCTATGACAACAGGTATTGTTTTAGTCTTCAGGTTCCACATTTTGCTAATTTCTATTTCAAGATCTTTATACTTGCTCAGTTTCCTGTAGGTCTTGACAGATACGTTTATATCGATTGGGACAGTCATATCACTGAGCAGGCATGATTTTTTTGTGTGAAGTTTACCAAGAGAATGTATCGCCTCTATCTTTCTGTCAGTTTGAATGGTGAAGTTCCAGATGAGTGAAATGTGATCATTTTCAAGCACTAGAGGAGGTTTCTGTCCAAGGCGGCGAGTTGGCAGAATTGTTAGCACACCGGACAAAATGCTTAGCGATATTTGGTCTGTTTTTGCATTTTGAATTCAAATTCTACCGACGTCGACTTTGCCTTTCATCCTCTCGGGGTCGATAAAATGAGTGCCAGTTGTACCTTAGGATCGATGCAATCGATTTACTTCCACTCCCACCAAAATTGCTGACCTTGTGCCAAAATTTGAAGCCATTATGGTTATTATTATCATTCTGCATTTTGTTCATCACATACAAGTACGGAAGTATTCATAATTAATTTTGCTTAACTTATTCAATTTTAGCAAAATTGAAGCATGCTCTCGGCAATTCTGAGTGTATTCAACTTACTGGTGCGTGGCTTTTTCCCATCATGAATTGATAGATAGATAGATAGATAGATAGATAGATAGATAGATAGATAGATAGATAGATAGATAGATAGATAGATAGATAAACAGACAGTTGACAGGCAGACATATATAATTTATGTATATGTAATGTATATCTATCTATCTATCTATCTATCTGTCTATCTATCTATCTATCTATCTATCTATCTATCTATCTATCTATCTATCTATCTATCTATCTATCTCTCTCTATATATATATAGGGATAGTTTAAGAAAAGACAAAAGACGAAGACAGGTGGTGTACAAAACAAACAGATGTATTAGTATAACGCTCAGGAATAGAAAAAAGTCTTTTACATTTCGAGCCTACGCTCTTCTACAGAAAGGGACACAGAAAAAACAAGGAGAGAAAAAATGTGTGTGTAGTGGCTAGCGATCTATCATGGCGACTCATATATATATATTGTTTTAAATCTCTGAGCGAGAGATATGCAGTAACAGTACCGAATAGTAAATTTTATTTGCCAGCATAATGCGGTAGTCCTATTAAGGACAATGTTACTGTTTTTAGCCCCCCCCCCATACACACACGCATAGACCCAGTAGCCAACTGGAAAAGATGTTTTCCTGGGGCTAAAAGACAGTAACATCGTTCATGTATATGAATGCTACATGATGTTGGCAAATAAACTTAGCTATATATAGGCGCAGGAGTGGCTGTGTGGTAAGTAGCTTGCTTACCAACTACATGGTTCCGGGTTCAGTCCGACTGCGTGGCATCTTGGGCAAGTGTCTTCTACTATAGCCTCGGGCCGACCAACGCCTTGTGAGTGGATTTGGTAGACGGAAACTGAAAGAAGCCCGTCGTATATATGTATTATATATATGTGTGTGTGTATGTTTGTGAGTCTGTGTTTGTCCCCCTAACATTGCTTGACAACCGATGCTGGTTCGGCAAAAGACCGATAGAATAAGCACTGGGCTTACAAAGAATAAGTCCCGGGGTCGATTTGCTCGACTAAAAGGCGGTGCTCCAGCATGGCCGCAGTCAAATCACTGAAACATGCAAAAGAGTAAAAAAGAGTATATATAATTAATGACTGCGACAAACATATTGGAGAACTGACCAATGCCTGTCAAATTAAAGACATAGGAAGCCACCACTGCCCACCAGACTCTAAGGTCTGTTATTTTGGTACATAATATCAGTCAACCAGGTGATTGATGGGGACAACTAGATAAACACGTGCGGGACAGTCGAAAATTTGCTGCTGTTGGTATTGGCTACACTTGGTCTTGAAGCTGGTGATCGTGGGTGGTGGTTGTGGTGGTTGTTGAAGTAGGTCGGTCGAATGTTTGGCACTGAGGGATGGATCGAAGGCTATGCTGTCATCGTTGTTTTTCTTGTTGTTGTTGTTGTTGTTGTTATTATTACTTTTGTGATTGTCTTGAATTGTCTTCCTCTCTAGCTAGCTACCTAACTAAATAGACAGACAGACAGACATACATACAGACAGACAGACATACAGACAGACAGGCAGACATACAGACAGACAGGCAGACATACAGACAGACAGACAGGTAGATAGATATATAGATAGATAGATAGATAGATAGATAGATAGATAGATAGATAGATAGATAGATAGATAGATAGATAGATAGATAGATACGAAGAGGTGCGGAAAAGTTCCTGGCCTTAACGGTATTGCGAAAAACCTGGCTGGAAACCCAACTTTCCGAGTTCTTTTACAGGGCTTAAAAAACTGAAGGACCGCTGCACTGTGTGAATCTGAGAGGGGAATATGTTCACTAAAATCATAATTAACTGACCCTCCTGTATTTTCTTTTACCCAAAGCCATGAACATTTCAGCCGACCATAGATAGACAGATGTAAGTGGGGGGGGGGTAGACAAATAGGCAACAGACAGACCCAAAGTATTAACCGACAAGTATTAAACTTAGTTTTACCTTGTCAACAAAGAAACAAAATGTCACTGTTAACTAACACATTACGCAGTCAACATAACTTAACAGTTTGTTTCTTTCAAGAGTAAAGTTGTGGGTTATTTCGACAATACAGTGTACTCCATGTTGTACACACATATACGTACAATGAGAGATACGTCGTTCGCAGAGACTTACTGTCCAATCTCACTCACCTCCTTCCCTTAGAAGTAACTCGTAACTAGACAAACATCATCTTCATCCAGACTGTCATGGTTTTACTGGTGGCAAAGATCGCTTAATACAGATTCTACAACACTTGAATAGCCTCCTAATTGCTCGGGGAGAAGGTCCAACATAGATGTCATTTTTTCTCGAATTTAGCAAAGCTTTCGACAGAGTTCACCATAGAATTCTGCTGAAGAAATTATCCGGCACCGGCGTTTGTGGAAAGCTTCTGCAAAGAATTAAATATTTCTTGACAAACAGAAGCCAAATTCAGCATGCAATCAAAGGAATTTGCTAAAAACCAGCAAAATTAATTAGTGGTATCCTTCAGGGTAGTGTGTTGCCATCAAATCCTTGCAGATGACTCTGAGCTAAAAAGAAGTCATGTGACTGAACAAATCTCACTGAGATCTGATGAGCAAGTAAAACCATACTCATCTATTTTGGAAAAGAAAATATACTCAATCGGCCCTCAGCAGATATTTTTTCTCCTTCAGAAGATCTCGTTGTGTCAAATATCAGAGTTTTTGGTGTAAATGTGTACAATGTGTCTCGCAGAGTGTGATAATAGATCCTTAGAACAATCCTGGCTAGAGATCCTGCTGCCACCATTTCTTTCTCTTCTCACCTAGAATATTACTGCCTATGAGTGCCCTCTAATCGCAAAGAATACATTATGGGAATTGGAAACACCCCCAGGGATCGATCACAAAGAATAACTAAATAAACGGCATACCGGGTCTTGATTAATGGGATCACCTCAAAAACTTCAAACCTTATTCATTCCAACGCCACCATGTGTGCTACATCATTTCTACAATGTGGAAAATATGCCATCAATATAGTCCAAGCAATATCGGTAACACATTAAAATGACACCCAGGAGTTGGCCCAGAACCATACACCCCGCATCAAAAACCGAGTGTACATCATGAAACAACATTCCGACATATCTTCTTTTTTTTTTTTACTTCAGCTGGTCTTGATTTATTCAACATTATCTCGCATGAAATTAAAGAAGGAAAAGACCACATAAAATTCAAACAGTAACGGGACAAATTCCTCCAAGTAATATCAGACAACTAATACCGACAGTAAGCAACAGCTTCCAACACGAATGAGCTATGTTGTCCTAAAAGGACTTAAAATACTTCCCAAAGAGTTGCTTATTAAGTCAGACGTGACCTGGGCCCAAACAAATGCTCAAAATCTGTTCAAGTTATAATAACCAAATGTTTATTTTAGGTATTGGTATGGTACCATCTTCCTCAATGGTCCATAGATGCATTGTTTCTTCCACATTTTTCTTACCACATTGAGGTTTACTAGGTAACTGGATAGCTCCGTGTTTTGAACAACTGCAATACTGATCGTAGAAGCTGACGATGGACTTATTTATTTATTTATATATCTTTCTTTTTCACTTTTGTATGCATGTTTGTTTTTTTCTTGGAATTTATTCAACTTCGTCACTAAATTCAAACTTGACGCAAATACAGAGACACGGCTTCTCAGTTTGAGTTCAGAGTTCCAGAGATTATGCGAACAATGAGTATTAATTTGTGCTAGAGTGTATATACATAAGTAGATATATACGTGTGAGTGAGTGTATATGTGTGTGCATATATATATATATATATATATATATATATATGTATGTATGTATGTATGTATTTATGCGTGCGTGAGGGTGGGTGGGTGTATATGTGTGTGAATGATTTCATGCTTATATGAATATATATAGATGTGTGTGTGTGTTTTCGTGTATATGTATGGGTGTGTAGGAATATATATGTGTGCCTATGTACATGTGTATGTGTAATTGTACATATGTATACGTATGTGTACTTGTACATATAGATACACATATATGTGTATGTGCATGTATGTAAGGGGCATAAGTGTGTATACACACACACACACACACACACACACACACACACACATATATATATATATATATATATATATATATATATATATATATATACAGTTATAAATCCATATTATATATATATATGCATGCATTTTTATGTATGTGGACAAATATGTGCACATTTATATAAATGTGTGTGTTTATGTCTATGTATGGGACTATATTTAAAGGCGTATGTACGTGCTTGCACGTTAGTGTAAGCGTGCTAGGTCAGAAAGCAAAATGGCGAACTTAAATAATACCCAACCATCGCCACAGCATCACCATCATTTCAAACACTAGCACAACCACCAGCATCACTATTAACACCACCGCTACAACAACTACACAAACTACACTTTGTATAATCACTTTTCTATTGGTCTGAACCACTTCAAAGAACTCAAACGAACAAAGGTCAGCTGAGGTAATGAAAGGTTACCAAAGGTCAATTTTTTCAATAAATACGATTATATCGATTTTAAGGGCCGGGGTTGGTGGAACTGGGCAATGAAGAGGTGGGGGTGATTCTCCGTTTTCATACACATTTCCATATTTCTTTCTCTTTTTATCATTCTCCCCACATGTATCTCTCTCTCTCTCATACTCTTTCGCTCTTCCTCTCCAGCCTCAGTCTCCCTCTCTCTCTCTCCCTCTCTCTCACCCCCTCTCTCTCTCCCTCTCTCTCTCTCTCCCTCTCTCTCCCCTTTCTCTTTCTCTTTCTCCACTACACTCATTCTCCTCTTCCTCTTTCCATTCTCTGCCTTTCTATATTTCATTTCATTTCATTTCTTTTTGTCTGTTACCCTCTTTTCCTCCATCTACTCTCTCTCTCTCTCTCTTTCTATCTCACTCTCTCTCCCCCATCTCCTTCTGTTCATATACGCGCGCGCGTGTGTGTATTCTGTGTTATATATGCGTTTGCGTAAATGTTTATGCATAAATGTATGTGTATATGCACATACATGTATACATACAAGTTACAGACATATACACGCGCAGATATAGATATATAAGCATATAAGCATAAATATGCGTACATACATATATTCCCACACATACACAAATATTATATTTAGTATGTGTGCATGTGTCTTTGAGTATATATATATATATATATATATATATATATATATATATATATATATATATATATATATATATATATATATATATATATATGTGTGTGTTTTGTGTGTGTGTGTGTATACATATACATATACATGTGTATACATATTTACGTACATACAACTATACATATATATAGAATAATATATGTATATATATATATATATATGTATACATATATGCACACACACACAGATAGACACACACATGCATACACGCACACGCACACTTAATATATTTGCTTGACCTTCAACTCCAACAAAAGCACCATTCAAGCCTGATGTCTTTCTATGACTTCCTGCACCAAAAGAGCAGCAGTCTCGCTTTTTCTCACAATTAAACGAGACTTTGAAAGCGGTAAAATGGCACGTCAACGAACTAAGAAGAGATTTATAGTTCAGTCGCATAATCCAGATTGGAACATTTAGGCTTCAATATAAACCGAAAGACATAAAGAAAGCAAGATCGAAAATTCCATAACACCATTAGAATTGGGCTATCCTGAGTGATGTTGTATATATTACAATAGCGCGTGCGCGCGCGTGTATGTGTGTGTGTGTGAGTATGTGTGAGTGTGAAAGAAGAGGTCGAGGCGTCGAGGCAGCCATTTGTATATTGGTGGTGATTTTGTTCCAGTTGGTGTTATTTTCCTGCTGTTGTTTTGACATAAGCCATTTTTGTTGATGTGCTGGTTCTTGTTGTTGCTGCACGTTGTTGCCTTACTTTTTTATTGTTATTTTGGGTGTTTTGGAAATTGTTGGTGATCTTGCTTTCGTCGTTGTGGTTGCCTTTATTGTTGTTATCGTTTTATTGCTAAAGCTTAAATCTATGATATTTTAATTTGTGTAGTTTGTCATATACACAGTTCTTTCGTTGTTAAAAAAAAGGTCCGTTTGTTTTTTCGTTTTCGTTTCTCGTTGAGTTCTACGCCTAATTGTGGTGTCCTGTACTCACGTATATATATTTATATATGCATGTATATATACATGTAGATGTAGGTACGTACATATATGTATGTATGTATGTATGCATATATTTTATTTTTTACACTATTGTATGACTGAGCGCCCTCGCGTCTATTCGATTCGTTTCGTTTCGTTTCTCCTTCTCCAAGAACAGTTTATATATATATATAAACGTGTATATGTCTGTATGTATTTACATACATTTATGCGCATGTGTGTACATACATACATATATATATATATATATATATATTATATATTATATATATATATACATATACAGTGTATATATATAGTATGTCTGCGTGTGTATATGCATACATATATGTATATATATAAAATAGTAACAGTATTTTGCCAATGCGTGAAGGGTTTTACTCCACTCGATATATGTCTGGGTGTATGTGTGTATATTTATATATGAATGTGTATGGAAATGTATTTCTATTCGCGGGTATGTATGTGTGTATATGTATGTATGTATGATGACAATGCAAAACTAATTATAATTTCCTAGAGTACATACATACATACATACATACATACATACATACATACATTTACACAGATATACACGCATAAGCAAAATACATTACTCTAGAACACGAATGTTATATTTCATCCGTGTTCTAGAGTAACTTATTTTACAAATATAAGGAAAGTTAACATGTATCCCAATGTTGCTTGTGGATCATTGTAAACTGGAGAGGACTCCCAATTCTATATGAATCAGAAATTCTATGTTTTAAATCCCAAATATATTTCGCCAGTTATGTGTCAGATTTCCAAACTATATGATTAAAGGTAATTTTATATTGATTCTCAGTTTAAATGTTACTGTTGTTCAACCAAACAATGTGTTACTGTTGAATCATTATGTTTTCATAGTTTTGCGTAATACAGGGTGAAACTAATGAAACAAATTCTGTTTAAAACTAACATGTTATAGTGTTTATGCAATTACAGTTTGTTTTATTTTGCTGTTAATGCCTAATAGTTGTTTTTGTGTGGGTGTAGAATCTCGTGCAACATACATAAATGTATGCATGGTTATAGTAATATCACCACAATACACAAGATTTAACAATATTCATGATACATATATATATATATATATATATATATAGCAACGTGGCATATATATATATATATAGCAACGATGTTCAGAACATCGGGGGATTTTTTTGTGATTATGCGTGTAATCTATGTTCAAATCCCGCTGAGGCCAAATTTCACTTTCATATTTATAGGTCCATAAATAAAGTACCAGTTAAAGAATGGGGTCGATTTTTCTCTTTCTCCCGGCTTGTCTCCCGGTTTGTCTTTCTTTCATTTGGAAGAAGACGATTGGTGTAAAACCTGGAAAGGGATGGGATTCGCCGTCTTAAAAACTGTCCAAGATACGATAATGTCACAACACTCTTATGACTCCATCATTGCGATGCAATGCATAAACACATACAGATGTGCACGCGCGGGTTTTGTGTTGAGTGTGTGTGTTTGTATCTTTAATCTCCTTTCTGTTAACACCTCAAATGTAAGATTTCTTCTTGAAGACGGAGGCTCATATCATCCGACGATGGAATCAATCTACAAACATTACTTTGGACCACTGAACCCCCAGAAACAGCTGTTGGGTTTGTAATACTCTTCTTCAACCAACTCCTTTAATTCTTGATATCATTTCTATTTTGTCTAAGTCGGACCTTTTTGTATGTAAACATATATACTTTTTTGTTTGTAATGTATTTAATATTCTTTGTATATCGATCTGCCTAATTTGTATATCTTTGACAGACAGACAGACAGAGACATAGATGAACATATGTATGCATACATACACCTGTACATAGTGCGTATATATCCACAAACATACAAACGCACTACGTACATATATAAATATATACACAAACATACATGCATATATACACACATGCATGCACACACATGCATGCATACCTACATACATATATACATACGAACATGCATGATGGCCAATTCCTCATTCTTGAGTATAATATGACGATGTCGGTGCGTGAAGCGATGCTTTGCACGATCCTTTTTAAAGTAAGGAGAGGCCTTGCACACAATCAATCCTTCTCTCCGAACAACGATGACAGTTACACCAAAATTAACGACTAATTAACATGATTGGCTGCCACACAGTCGCAAGTGCTACATCAGTTTTCCATCTCCTGGAATTATAACCTAACAAGGACTAGAGGTCATTCACTCGCAGTAATGAAGTATATCATTATATATGAAGTATATCGGCGAGCTGGTAGAACCGTTAGCGCACCGGGCGAAATGCTCAGCGGTATTTCGTCTGTCGATACGTTCTGAGTTCACATTCCGTCGAGGTCGACTTTGCCTTTCATCCTTTTGGGGTCGATTAAATAAGTACCAGTTACGCACTGGGGTCGATTTAATCTGTTTGTCTGTCCTTGTTTGTCCCCTCTGTGTGTAGCCCATTGTGGGTAGTAAAGAAATAAGTAATGAAGTATATCATACTTTCATTCTGATTCTCGTGCTTCTCTGCTGATGGAACCTATTGTGTCTGCCCATTTTTTCAAAACGTATCACTTTCCTGGCTGCCATTGTGTGTTTTCTTTACCAAAGTGAGTAATTACTCTCTCTCTCTCTCTCTCTCTCTCTCTCTCTCTCTCTCTCTCTCTCTCTCTTTTACTCTTTTACTTGTTTCAGTCATTTGACTGCGGTCATGCTGGAGCACCGCCTATATACGAGCGAATCAACCCCGGGACTTATTCTTTGGAAGCCCAGTACTTATTCTATCGGTCTCTTTTGCCGAACCGCTAAGTGACGGGGACGTAAACACACCAGCATCGGTTGTCAAGCAATGCTAGGGGGACAAACACACACTCGCATACATATATTTATATATATATATATATGCATATATACGACAGGCTTCTTTCAGTTTCCGTCTACCAAATCCACTCACAAGGCATAAAACACACACACACACGCACACACACACACACACAAACGCACTCACTCACATGTATATATATATATGTACATACATACATACATACCTACCTACATACATACATACATACATACATACTACATACATACATACATACATACATACCTACATACATACATACATACATACATACATACATGCATGCATGCATGCATATATACATACATACATACATACATACATATATGCATGCATGCATGCATGCATGCATACATACATACATACATACATACATACATACATACATACATACTTATAGTCACAAAGAAAGTTAGCGGCACAGGTAAACTCCCAAGATATGTCAATGACATCATAAGTAAATGTTGGGTAAACGTCATTGCAGTATTATCTACCTCTCAGATGTCATATCTAGAGCGTCATAGAACAGAATCCATAGAAAGGATATCTTAAGGGTAGAAGAATATCAGTTGTTATAGTAATTGAGAAAGCATAATTACACATGATTTGAAAAAATACTGTTGGAATGTTCCTGTCGTCTCTTCAATGAAATGTAGAGATAACAGGCATGACATCATGACTGGAAACGGAGGAATGGAAACTCCTCCTCAGCTGTAGCACCGAGAAGCTAAATTAGTTGTCCAGCAGACGTTAAGACAATATTGATTTTTAATTTTGGCACAAGGCCAGCAATTTCGAGGTAGGATTAAGTTCGTTACATCATTTCCAGCGCTCAACTGGTACTTATTTTATCGACCCCGAAAGGATGAAAGGCAAAGTCGACCTCGGGGGAATTTGAACTCTGAATGTTAAGACGGACGAAATCCCGCAAAGCATGTCGCGCGGCGTGCTAACCATTCTGCCAGCTCACCGATTTAGACGTTAAGAAGTTATGAAAAATTAATCGCAACATCTATGCTGAGCTAATGAGAAATCTGCAACTATTCCACCGTGATGTATGCTTAGAAATAATTAGAGCACTTGGCTATGTAACTAGTTATCACAGCACCAATCTTGAGAATCTGGACTCCACAATACCAGGAAGAGACGATTAATTAAGAAATTACAGCTGCAATCCATTAAAAGTATTGTTTGGCATGTAATAAGTGCACATACATACATGTAGACAAGCTGACGTATGTATGTATGCACACACACGCACACGCACACATACATGCACACACACACACCACACACACCACACACACTATATATATATATATAATATAATATATATATATATATAGGGACAGTTTATGAAAAAACAAAAGACGAAGACAGTGGTGTACAAAACAAACAGATGTATAGTATAACGCTCAGGAATAGAAAAAGTCTTTTACGTTTCGAGCCTATGCTCTTCTACAGAAAGGGACAAGAAAAAAAACAGGAGAGAAAAAATGTGTGTAGTGGCTAACGATCTATATATATATATATATATATATATATATATATATATATATATAAGTCGTAATATAGAGATTCAGGAAGCAATCATACAATGCTTGCATAGATTTATGCTTGTGTATACACGTGTATATTTATACGCATATGTATTCCTGCTTAGATTCATGTCTATGTGCATGCATACATAAATATGTGGGCATAAATAGGTTGAAAGACACAAACAGGCATAAATAAATGCAAGATTATCCTGTTTATATATATAAATTCCTATGAAAGAAGCTTTTCCTTGGTTAGAAACCGTCTCTTTATTGGCGAGAAAATCGAAAAATTACTACTAAGAAAACATAGGTAGATGCATAAATGAATGCATGCATACAACAAATAACATAAATACATAGGTACATACATACAT
>NW_021825103.1:12500-16074 GCF_006345805.1 Octopus sinensis | reverse complement strand
CATATATACTGTTTGCAGGTTATAGAAATGTATTTAGATGCATGTGTGTGTGCAACGTATATGTATATGAATATATATATTATATATATTTGCACTACGCACATGCAAGTATGTAGAAATATATGTACACACACATTATATATATATATATATATGCGTGAGTAAATATGAGTGTGCATATAGAATGAATGCACATATGTGTATGCGTGCGTGCATGTATATGTGTGTATGTACACACACACACACATATATATAAACACAGGAGTGGCTGTGTGGTAAGTAGCTTGTCTACCAAGCTCATGGTTCCGGGTTCAGTCTCACTGCATGGCATCTTGGGCAAGTGTCTTCTATAGCCTTGGGCCATGTGAATGGATTTGGTAGACGCAAACTAAAAGACCGTCGTATATATAATATATATATATATATATATATATGTTTGTCCTCCCAACATCGCTTGACAACAGATGTCGGTGTGTTTACCCCCCCCCCATAACATGCGGTTCGGCAAAGGAGACCGAGACAGAATAAGTACTCGGCTTACAAAGAATAAGCCCGGGTTCGATTTGCTACTAAAGGCGGTGCTCCAACATGGCCGCAGCAAATGACTGAAACAAGTAAAAGGGAATTATAGATATATATATATATATATATATTATATATATATATATATATAATAATTCTCTAAATGAGATATAGACAGTGACTGCTCCGTAATATAAGGTATATTAGCCGACCGAATATGGCTAGGGACAGGGCAGGGTGGTGGCTAATATCCCTATATAATATATATATATATATATATATATATATATATATATATATATATATATTATATATATATATACATGTGTGTGCATATACATGTGTGTGTACACATGAGCCAGGCGTATTGCAGCTAAGACTTCCTTACACAATCTTTCTTTCCCTACTTGTCTTATAAAAACGGGTGGGTTTTATCTGAAGAGAGATTTAGCAGTTGATAGCACCAGTTGGAACGAGAGGCTAGATTTTCCTCCATTGCTCGGCTATGGATTGTCGCTCTGTTTCCGCCTGCTGTTGTTTAAAACTCATCAATTATATTTGCTTCAATCACAGCATGGAAGACATGTTTTAGCCATTCAAAAACACACAGAAAGCTGTTAATTTTTCTTTATCCTGTATTATATAAATGATTGAGCGAGTTAATAGTTTATTTAGTTTTTCTTTTGAATGGAAAAACTGTGGCTTGCAGGCTGTAATTGCTCTAGTTCTAAAACAGGGTCTTAGGTCAAACCGTTTGCCAGACAAACACATCTCCGAAATATACTTGCCTCAGTCTACTCGTAAGCCAACTGGTGCCACTTGTAGACGAGGAATGTGAATCTCTGTCTGTGTTTGAGGAAATTCTCGCTCATTGAAAATAATCGCCTGCATCGTAGTATGTAAAACAGTGTGTGTGGTGTGTGTGTGTGTGTGTGTGTGTGAAAGTGAAAGAGAGATTGTGTACACGCATACATCATTCACATAATTTTAATTACGCAAATACCTACATTCTCGTGTGTGTGTGTATATATATATATATGAGTGTCTATGTGTCTATATACATATTTATACACACAAGTGTAAATTACGCAAGAATGGAAATATATATACGTAGGTATATATATCTGCATACTTATATGTGTGTATATATATATATATGCATGTATATGTGTGCATATATGCGTATGTGTGTGTATAATAATAATAGATAGGTAGATAGAAAGACAAACAGACAGACAGATATAGGCATAAACATGTGTAACGCTGCATGACCATATACACAAGTATGTGATAACATCTTTGGGCGATGGAGGTCGGGTTTGCCTTTCATCTTTTCCGGGGTCGATTGAAACAACAACAGCAGCAGCAGCAGGTACGTACCTCTCCTCAGAATTGCTGGCGTTGTGCCAGAAATTGTTGGCATTAAATCCTAAAGAAACCTGAATAATACGAGGAGCATCATGAAGATCACAACACAACGTCAAAAGCTAAGATGAATCAATCGTTGGTAACAATAGTTGTGTTGGTATATGGGGGGTAGTGGTGGGGAAGATAGAAATGGTTGAGATGAATTTATCAGTTCAGTAGTACCTCGTTTTCGAACATCTCTGATCACGAATAATAACTCGTGCTTTACACACACACATATATATATGTATGTATGTATGCATGTGTATATATATATAACCTATAATGTGTATGTATGTATATATATATATATATATATATATATATATTATATATATATATATATATATGTATGTGTACATATATATATGAATTTATGTGTATGTATATACATATATGTATATGTAGTATATATATATGTATGTATATGTATGTATATATATGTATGTAAATATGTTATGTATATATATGTAGTATATATATATATATATATGTATGTATATATATATATATGTATGTATATATATATATGTATGTATATATATATATATATATATATATATATCTCATGTATGTGTGTGTGTATGTATATATATATATATATATACATGTATGTGTGTGTATGTATATATATATATACATATGATTGATTGATTCTAGTTTCAGCTCATGAGCTGTGGCCATGCTGGGGCACCGCCATTTAAATATATATATAATGTATTTGGAATGAATGCTCTCGTCGAATTCTTAACATTAGGTGGAAGTGCTATCAGAGTTGAGAGTCAGTCTTAGAATAACTTTATGCTTTCGTTGGAAAGAAAGAGAAAAATGCTGCGGTTTGGTCCCAGGTAAGATGGCTGATCACTTAGAAATATAACCGGGTTTGAAACATTAGATGATAAAAGGAGAGAAGAAGAAGCGGAGAAGGAGGAGAAGAAGGGGTAGGGAGAAATTGTGACCAAAAGTGAAACTGGCTCAATGGCACTGAGATGCTGACTGAACGGAGCATGAAGAGGATCAACGATAGATCCGGGTGGAAAGAACATAATCCAAGTGATCCCAAAACGAGAAATCCTATAAAAACGTTGTGACTTGATGATTGTAATGTAGCGTTGATCAGGGAAAATGGCCAAAATTCCAGTGGTTTGGTCACATGAGTCGAATGGCTGGTCAGTGAGAAGTAGCCAGTGTTTAGAACAATGGAAGATAAAAGAAGCAGAGACTGATCAAGGTGAGAGTTGCTCAAATACCTTACCTGGGAGGGGACATGAAAAGGGGCCATGTTAGAGCCGAGTTGAAAATATTTAGGGTGGGGGAATAATGAGCCTCCCAAAAGCGAAAATAGGCGGCGAGCTGGCAGAATCGTTAGCACGTCGAGTAAAATGTTTAGCGGCATTTCTCCCGGTTCTTTACGTTCTGAGTTCAAATCCTGCTGAGATTAACAGTGTTTTTGTTTTCTTTCGGGGGTCGATAGAATAAGGTACCAGTTATGTACTGCGCTGCTGTAATCGACTTGTTCCTTTTCCTAAAAATTTCTGGTCTTGAAACCTGCGACGGACCGGCATTCCATTCAGGGTGGTGGTGGTGGTAGGGGTGGCAGGTTGTGATCTCGGTCACCTATGTCAGGGAATCTGTGTACAAGACC
>NW_021825103.1:0-10000 GCF_006345805.1 Octopus sinensis | reverse complement strand
CATCTCAACGTAAGCTTTATTTTCTCCCGTGTCAGCCACGCCGTCTAGGATATTAACCCAACGCACACGCACAGACGAAAAATACTAATTTAAGAAATATGCATGAAATTTTTCTTGGTAAGTAACTGTAACAAGAACTTGGCTGAGATTTGAACAATGATTCTCAAATTTTCCTCAGACTGGAACCACGGCCTAATATATTTGCATAAGATGTGTTGCCAAAAAAGGTATTATCACCCACGCGAATATGGTTTGGCCCGGCCAGTTGTCATTGGCCGACTTGTGACTAACGCGGTAACTTCAGAAGAGAAAGGCGGCGAGCTGGCAGAAACGTTAGCACGCCGGGCGAAATGCTTAGCAGTATTTCGTCTGCCACTACGTTCTGAGTTCAAATTCCGTCAAGGTCGACTTTGCCTTTCATCCTTTCGGGGTCGATAAATTAAGTACCAGTTACGCACTGGGGTCGATGTAATCGACTTAATCCCTTTGTCTATCCTTGTTTGTCCCTTCTGTGTTTAGCCCCTTATGGGTAGTAAAGGAATAGGTAACTTCAGAAGAGGCGTGAAAGTTTTCCCACCAAACTTCTGGACCACCCACACACACAAACACACACACTATTTTGGTCGACTCAGCCTCATGCCACTCGTGTGTTTTGCAGGATTTTCAGGCAAGTTGCTTCTAAGATCCAGTGCACTTGCAGGTGAAACTCGGGATAGCAAGAGACTAGGAATGGTCAGAATATATTTAATAATCTCTACTGTGATATTTATTCCTTTTTCCAATACGCGAGGTGCATTCAAAAAGTACGAAGCTCAGAGCAGCAAGACGAGTACACGTCTGTACTCTGGGCGTAACAATTGGGAGATGACGTCGCCTTCCGGCGCAGGGAACGGTGAGTCGCCTCCCACCCAAAACAATTAGTCCATTCGGTATTAGTTTATTAGTTTCAGCGGAAAAAAATAAAGTCGAATATATTTTGAACGCAGCAGAAAACGAAAAATTAGTTTCACCATTCCATACTAAAACCGTTGTACTACATTTTGACAATTTTTGTTATCTTGGCATCAGAAACAGCTGGAGATACGATAGTTTTACCAAAAGAACCGGCAATTGTAAGCAAAAACAAGTATTGAAAGAAGAGAAAGGAAAACGCATTTGGACCATACGACAGTTTAACATTATATATATGTATATATATATATATATATATGTGTGTGGGTGTGTGGGTAATGTATGTATAGTGTATATATATATATATATATATATATAATATATATATATATATATATATAATATATATATATGTATGTAGGTATGAATTTCTAAGTTGTCTACGTGTTTGTATTAGGTCTATCGCTGTACCTGCGAGAAAATTCATACTGCTTGCTATTCGACTGGTAACCACACAGATACCGTATTTGCTCAGGTATCTACAGCTGTTGACCAGATGTAACTCTGGCTCTCTACCGCATGTTTGCCTGTCTGAGTGTTTGCAAAACTGCCTGTGTGTATATATGCATGTGTATGCATGCATGCATATATATATGTGTGAGTGCGTGTGTATATAACATATGTCGAATGCTACAATTTGACGAGTTCACTAGATAACAAGCCTACTTCGATGTTATCTGATTGTCTATCTCAATCTCTCTTCTTGTGTGTGTGTGTGTGTGTGTGTGTGTGTGTGTACATATAATTGAATTGTTTCGCTCCTTCTGTCTCTGCTGTCTTGTTTTGTCTCAGACCCTAAAACTTCATCAGGGGAAAAAAGAACACAGTAAGACGTAGTTGTTTGAGCAGCAATCCAGTTAATGACTGCTCTACATTGACGTTAGATAATGTTGTCAGTTGACAGCTGGTGGCTTGGAATGGCATATGGGGCGTGGTGGAGGGAGGGACCTGATGGAAATGATGATTGTGGCGATGGTGTTGATGGTGGTATCTATTGTAATGGGGGGGGGGGCAATGCTATGGGTGCTCAGCGATAGCGCTCTTGGAGCATATATATATATATAATATATATATATATATAGTGATGGTAAAAGTAGTTTCAAATTTTAGCCCAAGGCCAGCAATTTCGGAGGGAGAGGGGCTAAGTCTATTACATCGACCCCAGTGTCTAACTGATACTTATTTTTATTGACCCCGTAAGGTTGAAAGATAAAGTCGACCTCGGTGGAATTTGAACTCAGAACGTAAAGACGGACAAAATGTCGATAAGCATTTCGCCCGACGCGGTGACGATTCTGTCAGCTAGCTGCCTTAATTAGTGATACGGTGTTGTTGTTGTTGTTGTTGGCGGCGGTGGTGGTGCTAGTGGTGGGGTATGGGGAAATTGTGATAGTGATGGCGATGGTGATGGTGGTGGTTGTTACAAGCGACGGTTGTGGCGCTAGTGATATTGTTTGTGGTGGTGGGTCATTTGGTTGTGATGGTCATGTTGGGAGTAGTGATGACAGTGAACGTGGTAATGGTGGTGGTAGTGCTGGTGGCAGTAATTGTAGCAGTGAGATAGTGGTACTAGAGGTGAAACCAACAGTTGTGGTGTTGGCCATGGTAGTGACTGTGTTGGTGATGCTTGTGGAGTGATAGGTAGAGGGTAGAGGAGTCACATTATTGTCACAAATCTCGCGATCTCTTCTAACATGACGGGATTTCACGATATTCATTTGGATAAGGAAAACATTTTAATGAAAGAGGCTAAATGAAGAAAAAAAGCTGAACAAAAGATGGGATCTTGGCCATTGTTGTTTTTGCTGTAGTTTTAGAATAGATTGCTATATAGGTCACCGTCATGCTGCTGCTGCTACTAACTACTACTACTACTACCAAATTCCTTCCGTCATCCACCTTGATTGTACTTCAATATGAAGGGTGTTGGCACTCTCGAAATGAGAGCAGTGGAGCAGGTGGTAGAGGGCTGATCAGGAAACCCTTGGATTCCTGGTTCAGATTTTTAACAGGAATGCACTACGTTGTTGACAGTTACGGTCATATTCATGGGCATTGTGGTATCTGCTTACAGCTAAGCAGACCGGGCTGTTGATAGCTAAGAGTCTTGGTCATGGACTCAGTACAGTGATCTCTATCATAGTGTAAAATAATAATTAACAACGACCGAAGCAGTATCAACACCAAGAGGCATTATGTGAGATTCTCTTTGGTAAATTACGCAGTATTCTGTTTTCTAACACGACCTCCACATTAAGTTGGAGATCAAGATTATCCTTTGGTATTAATGTTACTTTGGTCGCTATTAATTATTTTTTGATAAGCCCACAGGATAGTTGCGACATCAGTGTCTGAGTAGACACTGATATTCTATATATCATTGACGGGAGATTCGGCTGTTGTGCCTCTGCTGGCAGGGTGAAATTACGGGATCTGACGGTTCCGGTGGCCGTAGCAGACGATTTCGGTCTGTCGATGATGTAATTACAACTGCTTGTATGCACGAGAAATTCTTATGAGAGATCCTCTGCAGGCAAATAACGTATATTCTGTGTTCTAACGCAACTTTCGCGTTAAGCTGGAGATAAAGATTACCTTTGCTAATCACATCGTGGCATCGGTTTAGAACTAGGTAAACAGGACTATTGACAGTTAAGTATATTGGTTGTGCATATAGTACAATGAAATCTGCCACACTGGTACCTACATACAGTTAGGTAGACTGTTGTCAGTCGTGTGCAGTACCTACTTAAAGTTATTTTGGATGAACGGCTCAGAATTAATGTAGTAAATTATTCCGAACAATGGTTCTGACTTAGAGCTTGGGAAGCTGTAACTATTGACAGCGAAGTGTTTCTGTAATAAAGTGAAGTTGCAGTTTGTTGCGTTAAAAGCAGTTTGAAGAAAAGTTCAGTTTAAAGAAAGTTCTGAAAAATTCTCTTGAAAATGTTAAGAATGATGAAGATAAAGATTTAGCAGTTTAACAGCAGTAAGCATGAGAAGATTTATGGTTAGAATTTCTCTTTTGCTAACAGATCATAGAATGGAATATGTTATTCATGAAATCAGAGGGAAAACATTTATCAATATTTGAAAATAAAATCGATATTTATTGAGAATACAAGAGATGATTTTGGCAGATTTTTCAACTTATATAATAATAAAAATAATAATGGTAATAATAATAATAAGAAGAAGAATGATGATAATGTGTAGTTTTCGTTTTGCTTTTGTTCAAGTTAAATTTTTGAAAATGTATTTTTATGTTTCGGGGGAAGGAAGATGGTGGGGGTAGGAATGGGGTGGGGTGAGTATCTGTTTTGAAGAAAATATTTATATAAAGTGTTTTGTGTAGAAAAGATGAATATATGAATATTTAATGGTTCTTTTTTGTTTGTTTGTTGTATTTTCTTTCTTTCAAACACTATCTTATGTATCTTTGCCAATATGGATATACCGATGAAAAATTTTTCTTTCTTACACACACACACACACACACACACACACACACACACACACACACACACACACACACACACACACACACACACACACATGTACATATATCTATATGTACACGCATATACCCACGTATACACTTATTTGTATGTGTGTGTGTATGCATCAGCGCAGCCTTCCGTTCCGCTCCGTTGGTTTCTTTCCTGATTCTGCGACACAAAAGAGAAATTAAAATCTCGGAAATCTTTCCAATATTTTCCAACCAATTTCCATTTAAAGAATCTCAAATGGGGAAAGGTAATAGTGGCGAGATAGACACATGTATGTGTTGTGTGTGTACGTATATATATATATCTAATATTATATATATATATATATATATATATATATATATGTCTATATATATATAATATATATATGTCGTATGTAAATGTATGCATATGTATATATGTGTATATGTGTATATATATATATATATATTATATATATATATAATATATATATATATAATATATATATATATACATATATATATATATAATATATATATATATAATATATATATATATACATATATATATATATAATATATATATATATATATATATATATATATACATATATATATATATATAATAATATTAGGGAATAAATCCAAACTGACAGAAGAAAGGCGCCAATCGTTGGCCAAAGAACTCGCCCTAAATGAATCGCAGATCAAAATCTGGTTTCAGAACAAACGAGCCAAGATGAAGAAAGTTTCTGGACCTAAAAACCCGTTGGCTTTGCAACTGATGGCTGAGGGCCTGTACAACCATCAAACATTCAAGGACTGAATTGTGTATACATTTATATACAAACGTACACATATGCATTCGTGCGTTCGTTTTACGTCGTTCCATGCTAGCATGGGTCTGGCTAATATGCTATTGAAGTAATATTTAACAGCCGGCTGGTCTTCCTGACGTTAGCCTTTACTTGTTTTTCAAGTGAGGGATTTTTTATTCGACACGGCTTCGAAGGTAGGAAGCGGGCGGGTGATTCGTTGACAGGAGAAACACCTACCAGAACACCGTATGAACGTCGTGACTTTCGAATAAGCAAGTGGCAGATGTAAACACATAGTCATACACACATCCGTATTTAACACACAAATTATCAGTACAATACATTCTGCAGTCTCCTAAAGAATTTCAGCTCAGGCGGCATTAAACAGCAGTTTGAACCGGAGACTGTGCTTCTAGAGAAGATCAATAGCTATGCAAGCTTCCTCATTCCGTTTGGCTGATGAAATGTTTCCTTGAATATCTCACAGACGAGCAGATTGCGTGAGTGGGGGAGAAGTCAGACTGGTGTATGCAACAAAAGCACAGCCCCACCCAAGTTGTGTCCTATCAAACCACAGCTGTATGGGAAAAAGGGGTTGCTAAAGTAAACCCCTATTGTTGTATATAATGTTATATATAGAATGTCATGTAATAGCATATATTCTCTAGGAATATTATAATGCAATATATTGTATATACATTATATATAATATATATATATATATATATATATATATATACATATATATATATATATATAATAATATAGGGAATAAATCCAAACTTACAGGGAAAAATGAGATTTAGGATTAAATCCAATTTTATAGTATAAATATGTTATATTATATTAAATTAGAGATAAAACCACTATTAGGCAAATTAGGGAAAAACATAAGCCAATACATAAAATTAATTTAAAATATAAAAGTTAAAAATAAAAAATTATTTAAATAATTTAAACTTATAAATTTTATATATATATATACAAATATATATATATGTATGTATGTATATTTTTTTATATTTATATATTATTTTATTAATTAATTAATTTATTTATTTGTTTATTTTAATTTAATTTTATTTATTTATTTTTTATTATAATATATCAAAAGTATTAAAAGTTTAATAAAATATAAAGAGTAAAACGATTTGCCTAATAGTGGTTTTATCTCTAATTTAATATAATATATAGAAATATATATATATTTGGGCGTGAGGGTGTATATTATATAATATAAAGAATTGAAAATCAAAAACGCGCAACGAGTCAGTTTGTTCTGACAGGAATTATGAAAAATAAAACAGGGAACTAACAGCAGAGCTTAAAACAAAGAATTTTGTACTTTATAGACAGAAACATGATGCCAAGGAAAGGGAACCAACTTTAAAACAACCATATCTGTAAATATACATACACGCAAAAATACACACGTGTGTGCATATGCACACGTAGACATGCATATAACAAGACTATTTAATTCTTTCTGTATTTTTTACTATTATCGATTTGTCATCGATCTCGTCATTTCTGAATATCTGTTTCCAAATTGCCATGAATTTCGTCCTTTCCTAATTAACACCGCATTAATTAATCCATGCGCATTTACACGTACACGGACACACACACACACTGATCTGGAAGAAACACGTTTCTGACACTCGATCGATCCTACCAATCCACAAACTCTGGGATAATAATAATAATAATAAAAAATAATAAATAATAAATAATAAATAATAAATAATAAATAATAATAATAATAGTAAATAATAAATAATAATAATAATAATAATAATAATAACCTGAAATTTTGGAGGAAGGGTGTTAGTCGGTCCCAGTGCTCGACCGGTACTTATATCGACCCCAGAGGATGAAAGGCAAAGTCGATCTCGGTGGGATTTGAACCCAAAACGTAAAAGATTCTGCCAGCTCGCCACCTTAGTACTAATAATAACACCAGTCGTACTTTATGGTAATAACAATAATTTAAGGGATTTGAACGAATAATGGCGAAGTTTTCATTTTGGAATTTATTTCAATTATTTTTATGTCATATGTGAATCTATTTCGTTTTATTTCCATTTTTTTTTTGTCTCTCAAACTGTTGTACAAAAGTTATCATCGAAGAATGTTTAGTAAACAAGGAAGAAGAGGAGAGAAAAACAATTTGGCGAAAGTAAAAAGGAAAAAAAAGCAGACATAAATTAAAAATAAATAAAACAATAAATAATGTTAAATAAAAATGTGAAATATTTACACAGACTTTTCAGTGTTTTTCTTTTTTAAGTATTTTATTGTGTATTTTATTTTATTTTTTATTTGTGCCAGTCGTTGGACTACTGTCATGAGGAGTTTAATGGTTCAATTCTCTCTCTCTCTCTCTCTATATATATATATATATACAATCGTCTCATTTCTCTTTAGAAATGAAATGTTAGAAACATTTAAATAGGTTGTCCTTTCTCTATGTTTATTAGGGGTAGGGATCAAAAGAGTCCACAATTTCCTGTCTTTGGTATTGTTTGCCTTTGAATAAGAATAATGTTAATGGTAGCTATAGCTGCTTCCATAATTGATATTGAATTCGAAATATCTGACTACATCCAAAGTCATAGAACAAAAGAAACCTCGCTTCAGTTGCTAGAATGCAACTGTAGAAACATAGCATCCTATCCATTTAATGACAATTGTTTCATAAGAGAGCGCTTGTTCCGATCAACGAACAGCCTGCTCGTGAAATTAACGTGCCAGTGGTTGAGCACTCCACAGACACGTGTACCCCTAACATAGTTCTCAGGGAGATTCAGCTTGGCTGACCCTTGGTGAATACAGGTACAGCAGAAACAGAAAGAAAGAGTGAGAGAAAGTTGTGGTGAAAGAGTACAGGAGGGTTCACCACCACCCCCTGTCAGAGCCTCATGAAGATTTAGGCGTTTTCGCTCGATAAACACTTACAACGCCCGGTCTGGGAATCGAAACCGCGATCCTACAATCGCGAGTCCGCTGCCGTTACCTCCGGACCATAAATATAAGTACTGCATAACAATACAGGATATATCTGATACGCTTAAATAAAGATTGAATATGTTTTAAAAAAACCCCAAAAACTGGAATGTTTTCAGGCTCTGATTAACACTACCACCCAGTCAACCAGATTTTTGTTATCCAGACTTGGATGAGAAAAGAATGTGGCGGCATCACGTGATCTTATAAGTAACTTGGCAACAGGAATATTATTATGAGTTCAAGACATAATCTAGTCTTCTGGATGGGAGAAGAGAAAATGATGGATTTGTTCATATTTAAGATTACCTTAGATATATGTTACTAGGACTACATTCTCAAAATGTCCTTCACTTTTAATTGAGAGAAGACTATATAGAATGAGCGTCAAATAAAGGGGAAAGGATAGCAAAAATTAGCAAGTCTGGTACTTATCGCAAGACAATAGTCCACACGAGGCTATGGCCTCAAACAGTTACCATGTCACACTTCACTAGTGCGATTTGATGAAATTTGGCTGCTATTTCTAGCAGGACCAGCGCGTGGCCGGTCCCTCCCCTCGTTGCCAACACATGAAAATATTCAAAAGAGATGCTTAAAACTTCATTTATTTTGGCGAATTTATTCCCAAAGGAATGGTATAATTCTTTGATGTTGTGGGATTATTGCGAAGAATTTCTAGAAGATTATGTGTCGCCTCCTTACACACTTTCAGACACAGACCGCTCTTTGGAATGCTGGTTGGCATGGCAGACATGGTAAATTTTTTTTTCTGCGAAAATTGTCTTTGACTTGAAAGACAGAATGAATTTTTTTTTATTTTTAGAAGGGAATGAAAGAAATCTTAGAGTAAAAGAAAGAAGAAAGACAAGAATCGAAAAATTGTAAACAGGAATGAAATAAAAAAAAAAGGAAGGAATGAAACAAGAATGGAAATTTGAAAGAAAAATACGAAGAAATTGGAAAGAAAATAGGAACGAGGGGGAATGAAAGAGAAAGATTAAAAAGATTGGGTGAAAGAAATAGAAATGCCAATAAGAACGAAATGAAAGGTTAATGTATAATATCTAAAGAATAATGGTTAACGTGTAATGTCTGAAGAATAAAGTCTAATGTATGAAGGTGCATGGTTTAATGGTTAGAGCGTCGAGCTCACACCGTCTCCCATGAAGGGATATAATTAATAAATAACCTGGAAACAGCTGTAAGACCTATCTATGAATGTTCTAATGTATGTATATATATGTGTGACGAATAATGTCTGATGGATGATGACAGATGTATATCTGAATAATGTGTAATGTTGGATGAATGATATTTGATGAAGAATAGAACATAATTGAAGCGTGTAATGAGAGAGTGGTGGTGTGGGGGAGAAAAAGAGTACAATGTTTGATAGCGTGGGAGCGAGGAAGTTGTCGTTTGACCCCAGGTCGAACCTGATTGGCTAATTTAGAATCAGAGCTATTCCAGTCTTGACTTAAGGCGTGTGTCTAGGACTAATCCTGTCTGATGTTGTCTTGCCTTATTTAACACAGTTATGGTGTAATTTGAAATAGAATTGGTCGCTATTTCTTGTAGACCATCGAGTGCCCACGTAAAGGGAACTTCATTGGGACGAAAGGGAAAAGGCGTGGCTGTGTGGTAAGAAGCTTGTTTCCCATCCACATGGTTCCGGGTTCAGTCCAGTCCCACTGCGTGGCACCACAGCAAGTGTTTTCTACTATAGCCTCCGATCGACCGTTTGTGAGTTTTC
>NW_021825102.1:0-16775 GCF_006345805.1 Octopus sinensis | reverse complement strand
CAAAAAACTGAAGAGTCGGACAGCGAGGATGATTCTGATGATGAAGAAGAAAATGTTGTCGGAAACGTTCAGAAAAATCTACAAGAAATGATGAGGATGAAACCGATGAGTTTGAAGAAGAATCTGACGAAGAAGAGGGGACTCCAGCAGTTGGCAACATTTTTCAGGACAACGAAGAAAGTGAAGAAGAGGAAAGTGATGACGAAAATTCTGATGTGCCCAACGGTTAGTGACTTTGAAATATATATTAGAGTCCCCTGTCTCTGTCATGATAGGGAACCTGGGTTCTGACGTAACAGTGGTGACATCAAAATGTTCTTTGAGTCCAATGGAGTCAATGTATCTAGAATAAAAAAGCAGAAAAGGTTTATCTGGCGAAATTAGGTCATATAGAACTGCCACGGCTATGGTGGGCACAGGAAGTTGCCAAATGCCCTTGATTTGGTGGGAAGTCTATTAAAAGGGAGAAAATTGTCGATAATTGTACCGGATGAAGAACAACAACAAGAGGAGGAGGCAACAGGGGAGAATGCCACCTTATTTGTCAAAAATCTCGACTATAACACAACAATGGAGTCACTCCAAGCAGCTTTTCCAAATTCATCTTCTGCCAGATAGTAGCTAAAAGAAACTTGCAAATATCTTGATGTTCCGAAAACTACTACTTATCTTTGGTTGAAAAAGAAGGATAAACCTGATCAGCGAGAGGGATCAAAAGCAAAAAAATTTCTTGATCAGCATAAAAATTATTGTGTTGAACAGATCGAACTTAACCAGGGAATTACTCTTGAGAGTTTCAGAATTCTTTTAAATTCTAATTTCACCTTATTCTAAGGCCTGTGGATAAACGATGTTTGCAGTCCGTCCATCCTTGGCAAATATAAATAAATTTCTCTTCTACCTACCCTTGAGCACCCCACATACAGCTGGCCATGTGAAAAGCACTCGTTCTCTAAAAATAAGCCTACTACCTTAAAGACTGTCCCTGGGCCTTGTTTATTGTCATAGCAAAACTTATCTTCAGCGGAAATTGTAGTCTCTTAAATCTATCGCAGGCCCTTTCATGGTCCATAATAACGTCGACCGATTATATATTCTTTCTCTGCCAGGGATTTTCATAATAAATCTAAATTTATATTAATACCATCATTAAGTGGAGCTAATATAGCTCGTTCACGCAGCCAGTCGAAATTCACGTAGTGTTCAGATAGTTCGGATAGACGGCATTCAATAATTCTTCTGCTGTTTCTACGAAAATACATAATTCTTCCGTAGCCTAATTTTCTGGTCGTGCATTTCTGAAGTGATTGCCCCATTTCCAATATCTAGAAGGATTTGTGGGAATATGCTATTAACGCCTTGTAAATGTGCATGTACTTTACATCTAAGCTAACCTTTTCACGTGTGTCCACAAATATGACGATTTGAGGCAGGCATTCAATTCATCCGCTGGCGTCCCTTTGAATAATTGGCAGCGTCTGTCTAAAATCACCTGCCAATACAACTAATGCTCCCCCAAACAAATGGTCGCTACAATTCTTGATATCTCTATATGTTCGGTCAACTGCTTGAATGCGCCTTTATGAGCCATCGTAATTCATCCCAAACAATTAACCTAGATTGCATAATTCTATTACCCGTAGTTGAGTCTAACAGCAGTCCTGACCTTGTTCAGTGTTGTCTAAGTTCCTCACCATTTAAGCACATCTTCCCTCGTTCTCTTTTTTGTTATATGGTTCATATTCTCTTGTTTGTTAACATTCTCAGATCTCTCTTTATAGGACATTCTTATGATTTTGTAAACGCGAATCAGTAATTTATATTAAATTTTACGTAAATTTATTTAGTGAAATTTATGTAAAGTGTATTATCCAATCAAAGCCATTATACTTAATTGCCTCTATGTTTAAAGGAATTGAAACTTTAGCATAATCGAACTTGTCTGTTTCGGTAAAGAAAATGATAATCAGCTTCATCTTTGTAGTATTATAAGGAAAAAAATTAAAGCCTGTTAAATCAAGGAGATTTAAATATAGGCAAATTGAAATTTACATGACTAATTTAAATTTTATTTGCCTCTATCTTTTAAGAAATCTAAACAGTAGCATAATCGAATTTGTCAGTTTCGGCAGTTAAAAGAAATCAATTATGTAAATCTCTAATAATTTTTGCTTTTTCCTTTTTAGTGGTTTTCAAAATCTGATAATTGCACAGTCTATTCATGGTCGATAACAATTAGAGCTTTTATTTTATTTTTTTAACGAAAATTTAACAAAAAAGAATTTATGTCATCGAAAAAAGATAGCTAAGCTAATAATGGCCTCACGAGGCTTGAAGGTTGTGGAGACCTCATCATGTGAGTCGAGGACTTTCTTGTCGTTCATTTTAACAAAAACGCAGAAAATATTTTTTTTAATTTTGGGCTTGAAGGTTTTGGGGACCACATCATGTGAGTCGAGGACTTTCTTGTGTCATTTAACAAAACGCAGAAAATAATTTTTTTTAATTTTTTGGCTTGAAGGTTTTGAGGGACCACATCATGTGAGTCGAGGACTTTCTGTTGTCATTTTAACAAAAACGCAGAAAATAATTTTTTTTAATTTTTTGGCTGAGGTTTTGAGGGACCACATCATGTGAGTCGAGGACGTTGACTTTCTTTCTGTTTCATTTAACAAAAACGCAGAAAATAATTTTTTTTAATTTTTTGGTTGAAGGTTTTGGGGGACCACATCATGTGAGTCGAGGACTTTCTTGTTGTTTATTTTACAAAAAACGCAGAAAATAATTTTTTTAATTTTTTGGCTTGAAAGTTTTGGGGGACCACATCATGTGAGTCGAGGACTTCTTGTTGTTCATTTTAACAAAAACGCAGAAAATATTTTTTTAATTTTTTACCTTGAAGGTTTTGGGGACCACATCATGTGAGTCGAGGACTTTCTTGTTGTTCATTTTAACAAAAACGCAGAAAATAATTTTTTTAATTTTTTGGCTTGAAGGTTTGGGGGACCACATCATGTGAGTCGAGGACTTTCTTGTTGTTCATTTTAACAAAAACGCAGAAAATAATTTTTTTTAATTTTTTGGCTTGAAGGTTTTGGAGGACCACATCATGTGAGTCGAGGACTTTCTTGTGTTCATTTTAACAAAACGCAGAAAAAAATTTTTTTAATTTTTTGGCTTGAAGGTTTTGGGGGACCACATCATGTAAGTCGAGGACTTTCTTGTTGTTCATTTTAACAAAAACGCAGAAAATAATTTTTTTTAATTTTTTAGCTTTAAGGTTTTGGGGGACCACATCATGTGAGTCGAGGACTTTCTTGTTGTTCATTTTAACAAAAACGCAGAAAATAATTTTTTTTAATTTTTTGGCTTGAAGGTTTTGGGGGACCACATCATGTGAGTCGAGGACTTTCTTGTTGTTCATTTTAACAAAAACGCAGAAAATTGACTTGAAGGTTTTGGGGGACCTCATCATCGAGGATATTCTTTCTTATTAAAATTTTTTGACAGGAAGGTTCTTAGAGGATATCAACCTTTTATTGTGCCTCATTATCGAATAACTACAAAAGGGAAGGTTTTGACAATTTGATCTGGTTTGTAACAATTTGAATGTGGGTGTGCACAGACAGACAGACAGACACACACCATACCATTTTATTATTAAGATTTATTTATAACCCCCAAGCTTGCACAACATGGCAAACCCAGCACAAACAGTCACAACTAACTAATCAAATGAAGGAGCAAGGAACGAAGGGATTGCTTGTGCCGATCAACATTAGCCTCCAAATCTTCATTACAGCCATCACATTACCGATGAAGAATCTCGTTATATTGAACAATCCATTAAATTTACTTATAACAATAAATTGAAAAAATAAAATTAATAGAAATCTGTCAATAGAGATTACCTTGTATCTAGCTTCGATTCACCAATCGCTTTTTTTGTTCAGATAGATCAGTCTTAAGATTAAGAACCATTCTCCAAGTTTATCCGGTGCAATCTCCAATAGTCTGAGTAGGGCGGATTTGTCAGTGGACACAAAGTCGGCGTCGTCAGCGTAAATCACTTCAGTTATTGACTTGTCATATAGACCTCTCAGCTCTCGTAAAGCAGCCTCAAGGTAGATCACAAATAACAGAGGCGAGAGAGAGTCTCCTTGGGGGGTTCCCACATTTGTTGGGAAGGATCTGGACGACGTTGTCCCAAGGCGAACAGTGAGGTCCGTTTTTGCCAATAAGACCTGTATCATTCTGATAGCATCTTCATCTAAGAAACTCCGTAGAACCCTCATGAGGAGATCGCGATGGATGGAATCAAAAGCTCTTGACATATCGATACCCAGGATTCTCGTGGCACTTTTGTATCTTTGGTGGGTTGCACACCGCCATCGGTGGCCCCAAAGAACATCTGCGGTTGAACGTCCTTCTCTGAATCCGCTGTGACTCGGTGACAGAAAGTCATTGACTTTGTCTCCAATCCAGAACAATCAGCGAGAGAACCTTCCTCAGGGAGTTTAGCAAAATGACTGGGCGGAGATTTTCTACTGGACCAAGAGGTTTGTTCGGCTTTTGAATAGGGATGAGAACTCCAGAGCCCAGTGGGAGTGAGTCATTTGTAGCAAACATATCGTTGAGAATGTTCGTGATGTTGCATAGAAGAGATTCGGGCCCGTATTTCAGCAGCTCCGCATTAATATTCTTGAGCCTGCTAACAGCCTTTGTAACTTCCTTCAAGGAGATTGTATTCTTCAGTCGTCGTGCTGGGCCAGAGAAAGGCGAGATTTGTTCGGTGTTAGCGTTAAATCGTTGTTCAAAATAGTCCGCAATGACTCCCACCTGTTCTCCCGGGTCAGATATTTGAACCCCATTACTGGTTTGGAGTCGAAGTTTGGGGCAGTTTTTCTTCCTCTTAAGCAACCGTAAAGCCATAAACGTGCGTGCATTATCTTTGAGGGCTTCCAGTTCTCCAAGACGGGAAGCCAGGATATCCCGGCCATATTGGAGGTTTAGGGTCTTTATTTGTTTTTGGATGGCAGCACGCCGGCCTTTCAGTGCGAGTTTGGTATCCATATCTTTGGTGTTCTCAGTGCTCAGCTTAAGCTCCTTTTGCACAACTGACAAGGCAAGAGCATCCGGGTAACACAGCCCGATAAGTGCGTATTTTTGGCTGCTTTCCAACATATTTATTTGCCGCCGAGTGAATGTTGGCTGACATTGCCTTCCAAGCGGCTGAAGGCATAAGTCCAGTTTCCATGTTTTTAGGGATTCATCGATGGATGATTTATAGAGGTTTCGAGTCGATAGTGAGGGAGCCAGTTTTTCTGTCAGGTATCTGTCCGATTTATGAGGGAATTGACGATTTGTTTTATCCAGCACATATAATTTCTTCAGATTGAATCTGCCGATGACTATCTTGTGGTCACTGTCAACGACCAAGCCCCCGTAAGAACAAGAGTCTTGTAGAAGCCATGTGTCTCTTTGGCGACACATAAAGTTCCCGTCTTCACCACGTCTCCTGCCAGTCCAGGTAGACTTGTGCCGAGCAGGGTGATCAAAGGCCGTGTTGCATAGGAATAGCCCGAGTGTTTTACAGAAATTAGCCAATAGGGCTCCTGGGAGGTTTCTATACCCTCTTCCGTCCAATAAAAGTTTCAGTGCCTCGACGGATGCCAGCCTTGGCGTTCCAGTCGCCGACGACAAGCAGGAGGGTAGACGATTGTAAGGATAGGTATGTCGGGGTCAGTACCTCATAGAATTCATCGATTTCTTCAGGAGCGTTGACGATTCTGCCGCTGTGCGCGGGGCGTATACGTTAATGACCGTTGCGACTGCATTGGGCCTGCCTTTACCGCCGATTTGTACTTGGATTGCTGAAAACCTATCTGTAATTCTCCACCAGCGTTTGACACCGAGCCTCTTGTGAATCACAAAACCTTGTCCATAGTGTCTGCAGTCGGAGGGTAGCAAGATCATTCGGTAATCTCCATAGGTTAGGTCCATTCCAGATTTTTGTTTGGTCTCTTGTAGACAGCCGATGTCCGCACGATATTTATCCATGTCATTACAGAGTGCTTGTTGTTTCCAGGTCTGGCAGAGTCCACGAACGTTAAAGGATAGAATTGATAGCCTGTCCGGTTGTACTGTGTGTGTTTTAGACATTGTGCAAGAGAGGTACGTCGCCACCTCAACGGACAAGACTGACGTGGTCGATGTATCACGCTCGGATACCCAAACTATGGAAAAATGGAGACTTTCGAAGAAGCTTGGCTCTCTGCTTGGAGACCGAGAAGACATCATGCGGAGAAAGCTACTGGCCGCTGTTGCTCTAAAATCCGTCATGAAAGATTGGCTACGATATTGCCCCGGGAACCCATCACTACGCTCTAGAATCTACAACGCTTTTGTCAAACCGGTACTATTGTACAACTCATCTACATGGGGCATCTCTGACACCGAACTAAAGAATCTTGACTCGTTTCACAGAAAACAGCTTCGCGTCCTAAATGGTCTGCATTGGCCTAAGAAAATTAACAACTCATCGCTCTACAAACTCAGTAACTCGGTGCCAGTCAGCCAGGACATCATAGATGGCCGCTGGAGGCTTTTCGGACACGTCCTGAGAATGGACCCGTCCTCACCTGCTTACCAAGCCATGGAAGAGTACTTTCTCTCGGATAGCCCAAAGTTTCGCGGACGTCCACGCACAACACTGCCGGTTGCGCTGGAACACGATCTGAAACACGTGGGCAAAACCCTGAAAAAATGCGAGGACTTGGACGAACTGCGATGGCTTGCACAAAACCGCAGAGGATGGCAAACGATGGTTAAGAAGATTGTATCGTGTGTGGCACGTGTGGGAATATAACTCTCTCCTTTCCTTGTTTATGTTCCTACGGGAAGTGCTAATAATAATAATAATAGATCAGTCTATTGACAAAATCGAGTGATGCAAATTTTTGAGTGCAAGAAAAGTGGCAGTTTTGGTATAGCATTGTTGAAGATTTATGCGTGTTAATTGTTCCATAGCCTCTCGCCTGGTAAACTATAGACACGCACGAATAAATTAACTTTACATTTTCCCATGTTTTGGCTCTGTTTGCTTATCAGAATCCAAGTCACTGTCACTATCTACAGAAACTGAAACTGTTTGATCGACTAGTCTATTCATAAAGGGTGTGAACAGTAAATTTGTTCAAGATTATCATTTATATCATATATTTTTACTGGAGTGCCACGCAAATTAGTAGGATGTTTGATTTCACGTCCATCCAAGCTGTGCTAATCCACCGAATAGCATCTAAGAGATAAATTTTTGGATGGTATCGATTGATTTATTATTTGAATTTTCTTCTTTAAAGACAATTCGCAACTTGATCGATTTTGTGGTAGTTTTTGATTTTTTGTCAAGTTTTTTGCAATATATATCTATCGTTGTTCGCATTTCAAGGTTAAAGACGGCTAATAGGATCAATGATTGATGTCAAAAGGCCGGCTTATGGCCCAAAAAATTCAAATTGGGATTACAAAATACGGCCGGTATTCGAAATGGAGAGATTCCGTATATCGAAAATAAAATGGCAGTGATGGTCTATGAGGTGAATCGGGACCAAAAGTTTAGTCAGTTTTTAAGGGAATTCTGGTTGCCTTAACCATTATCAGGGCTGGATGTGTACACTCCAGGCTCACTCAGACAATTGAATAAAACAGAATGAATTGATTTCTTGTTAATGCGTTCTATCAAAAATTTATTTTGCATCTTCATTAGAGTCTGAACGCTATTTCTAAGTAAGTTTAGATACTATATTTTTGACTAACACACTCTACAATCGTGCCTAACAGCCAGTATACTGACTTTTATTTTACGTCATTTAAAAACTGGGTCAACATTTGTTCAGATTTCAACTCGACAAATTCAAGTTCCCCTATAAGTGTATTACTTTTAAAGTACAGTCTTTTCTTGTTATCTCGTGTCATGTTAATCTGATTGTCAGTGACAATTTTCCGCACATTTTTGTCAATCTTCTGAAAATCCATCGGTTTTATGTCAATTTTTTGAGGTCTTAATAAGGTTTCCTTGAATTTTTTAAATCAATCGAATAATTCCAATTTACCTTTATAACAGATCTGTTTGTCGAAACTTCTGCCCTATGAGCCCCTTGTCTATTTCATCTTTGAAGTTCACCTTTGAATTTCAACTCATGGCTGTAAGCATACTTTTAAAATTGGCTATTGACGGAAAACATGTGATTAAAATTCATCTGGTTTTCTTTTGAGATTTTTCACAGGTAGGTCGTTTGTAATGGTATAATTACATTTGCTTGAAACCTCATGCCTTCACAAAAAGGAATATGAAATATAGTAGAATACAGTTTGGTTTTGAAAATATTTCTATCTCACATCCCACATTCGACGAAGAACGAAAATCAGCAGAGATGGCAAAATTCTATAATACCGTGCATAAACAAACAACTCACAGTGGGTCTAAATGACAAGAAAAGGAGTTATATCTTTAATATTTTATGTTAGAAATAAGATTAAGGTAGTTTTGATTTAAAACTACTAATGATCGAGAAGACGTTGCCCCTTAGAATCGCAGTGAAGATTCTTTGGAACAGCGATTGTTTCTCCCGAGGCTCACGTCCTCTTCGGGAGATTAATTGCCCGATTCTCCCAACAAGCTTCAGAGATTTGTTGGTCATGGCTCCGGATGTTTCTACGGAGATTTGGGAAAAGATCACGTTGTCCTTCAAGTTAGAATATTTCGAGATTTTTGAGTTCTTGAGCTTTTTTAGCGGCAGACCCTTGACTGAGTCGACTAAATTCGTCTTCGAGAAAGTGTTCATGCACGTGGAGTTCCACGCGAGGCATTTCCCATTAATCCACGGAAAAACTGCGACTTCATCAGGACGTTTTCCGTCTACACGATCAAGCACAACAGGTTCCAGTTCGGAAAGGAATCCAGCAGCTTGTAACGCAGCCAAAATGATATCGTTGATGGCGGAATGTCTGGGTGCACGGCCAACGCTCTTTCTGCATGAAAGGGGGTGTAATCCTTTGGTATCGACTTTACTACCACATCGGTATTGGCCCCCCGAGCAGATGCCGGGTCCAGGCAAAAACCGGTGACATTTTATTTTTCAAACTGTTTCTAGAAAATTAAATTCAAAATATCTCAAAAATAACATGAAAAATTTATTGTCATAAAACCTGGTATTTTGAAAAAAATTTTGAACTTCATCCAAGAATCGATATTAGCAATACAAGGAATATTATTTTTGGCCACAAATTATTAATTCTAGTCACTTTTTATTGAACGATTTTGGAATATAAAAACCATTTGCGTGGAAATATTTATCACAAAAATATCAATAAAATAAAATGTTTTCAAATCATTCATTTCTAATACGTCTATATAAATATTTGCCACTTTCGTCTTCAAATCTTCAGGAATTGTCGGCAAAACCGCGACTCAACTCATCACAGACATTGGTAGGAGAATTTTCTCGAAAACAAAAAACCGGAAAGAGACAAGCTGGCTCTTTCAGCAAAACTCGGTCGCCGTTTTCCGTGGAAACTGCCATTCAATTCGCAATGCAAAGTCCTTGCTCTCGTTTACTCTTTCATTTACCTACTCTAGTTAGCATCTAGCCTTTTCTTTACTTCAATTACTATTAATAATTTACAATTTAAAATATTTTATTTGCAAGAATATTTGGTAAAGCTAAAAGATATTAAATTATCATTTCACGTTATTATACACGTTAGTTCTCTGATGGTGAAAGTTGTTAAGTCGAAGAAAATTAAAAGTAATATTTAATGAATCAATTATATTAATAGACCAACAAATTGTTAAAGAAAAGAAAGAAAAAGTCCCCGAACCAGTTGTCCTCGAGGAAAGTGAATCCTCAGAAGGTACTAAGACCGATTTTACCAACCCATAGAGGAAATGCCAGTCATAAAAACGAACTTAAAAAAACACAAGCAAACCACACCCCTAACTAATCAAAACAGCAAAAAAAGTACTAAATAATATTCATCGACAGTGAAATTGATCCAGAAACACCCAAGGTCGAACAAGTTGTAGAAAAAGAGGAATCTGAAAGTGATGAGGAACCTCAGTACAAAATTGACAAAACCCCAATCCAAGCGAAACCAGAGGAGTCTTCTGAGGAAGAAGAGGACAGTTCTGATATGGAAGTCGAGGATGCTCCACAAAAAACTGAAGAGTCGGACAGCGAGGATGATTCTGATGATGAAGAAGAAAATGTTGTCGGAAACGTTCAGAAAAATCTACAAGAAAATGATGAGGATGAAACCGATGAGTTTGAAGAAGAATCTGACGAAGAAGAGGGGACTCCAGCAGTTGGCAACATTTTTCAGGACGACGAAGAAAGAAGTGAAGAAGAGAAAGTGATGACGAAAATTCTGATGTGCCCAACGGTTAGTGACTTTGAAATATATATTTAGAGTCCCCTGTCTCTGTCATGATAGGGAACCTGGGTTCTGACGTAACAGTGAGTGACATCAAAATGTTCTTTGAGTCCAATGGAGTCAATGTATCTAGAATTAAAAAGCAGAAAAGGTTTATCTGGCGAAATTAGGTCATATAGAACTGCCACGGCTATGGTGGGAACAGGAATGTTGCCAAATGCCCTTGATTTGGTGGGAAGTCTATTAAAAGGGAGAAAATTGTCGATAATTGTACCGGATGAAGAACAACAACAAGAGGAGGAGGCAACAGGGGAGAATGCCACCTTATTTGTCAAAAATCTCGACTATAACACAACAATGGAGTCACTCCAAGCAGCTTTCCAAATCATCTTCTGCCAGAGTTATCTATGACAGAGAGAGTGGGAATTCCAAGGGTTTTTTTTTTTTGGCTTTTTGATTATAGATTGGGTTATGTGGACTTTCCTTCCCGACAAAGTGCCCAAAAGGCCATGGAGTCTGTTTTTGAGGTTGATGGTCGGTATATTACTACTGATTTTGCTACAAGTTATATTATTCTTTTCTGATGTTTTAGGTCAGAGGTTGTCGACTGGAGGTGGTCGAGGAGGATTCAGAGGGGGTTTCAGAGGAGATTCTGACAGTTTTCGTGGAGGCTTTAGAGGAGGTCAAGGACGTGGATTCCGTGGCGGTGATAGAGGACGTGGAGGAAGTTTCCGTGGTGGTGATCGAGGCCGTGGAGGAAGTTTCCGTGGCAATGATCGAGGCCGTGGTTTTCGAGGTGGTGAAAGGGGAAAGAGAACTACCTTTTCATAATTTCTTAGTTTTATAATTTTCAATTTTTGATCGATTGTTGTTAAACTTGTTCATTTTTAAAAATTTTTTTAATCCAATTGAATTCCTCTACACATAAAGACGTCGGTATCCATAGTAAAGGATAGTTAGAATAGCGTGCAAGTAGAATTTTATCACTTTGGAAGCCAGGGTTACCTAAACTAGTTAGCTTAAGTTTCTTTTTTGAATGCCTTAAAAGTAATAATAATGAGATGTTGTGTGTTCTCCAACTATGCTATTTCAGTTTTGAGGTGAATCTTACCCAAAGCAAAGTGCCACAAAAAATATTTTGTTTTTTAAGCAAGTGATTAAACAACATTCAAAAAGTCTTGAGATCAAATGCAAAAGTGACTAAGCAACATTCAAAGATGCCGAGATCAATTCCAAAAGTGACTAAATTCTAATTTCAGCTTGAATGTGTCAAAAGAAACTATTTTGACGGTTCCTGTTATTCTTTGAAAGATATCATGTATAAACCAGAGAAAGGCAATAGTCAATTAAATTAAAAAAATTTTATTATTTAATTATAAAAAAGTGGGATGGAGTAACATCCAGATTCTATAAACACTACCAAAACTCCTTGCAAGTCCAGGAATCTACGCGAGCTTATATCCAGTCAATCGTGATCAAGAGAACATTGGAAAGCATGCGCCCGGAGTATAAACTCCTTCCTACAGCGGGGAAGCATGCAATTAAATCGGACTCGAGAACAATCACAAAAGTGGCCTGCCCTATAAAATGGATAAATGTACCCGTCGAAGACACTTGCTCAGGCTCGAAGAGGAGGAGAATCGACTGAAAGCAGACGCAATAATTAAAAATCAATTTTATCTGGACTTTTCAAATAAATATCATTATTTAATTATTACCTCGATTCTTCTCACAGAAACTAGCTTCGTTCTCTGAACTGCTTACACTGGCCGAAGAAAATCAACAACTCGACTATTTACAAGATCAGCAACTCGGGGCCAATTAGCCGGGACATCGTCAATGGTCTCTAGAGGCTATTTGGACACATCTTGAGGATGGATCCAACTTCACCTCCCTACGTGACCATAGAAGAATACTTCTTATCAGATGACGTAAAATTCCGAGGACGACCCAGAACAACCCTACCGGTTGTTTTGCAAGACTACTTGAGGCTTTTAAAGAAAACCCTGAAGACCTGTGATGATCTCGACGAACTTCGGATACTGACCCAAAACCGCGGAAGCTGGAAATCGTTGGTACAGAAGTACGTGTCATGTGTGGCACGTGTAAGAATATAACTCTTCTCTGTTTATGTCACTACGGAATGTGGTAAAATAATAATAATTATTGGTCGAAGGAAATTCTGAATTTTTTTTAATTGACTTTTATTGAAAAAGACAGTCAGAAAAGGAGAAAAATTGTTTAAGACTACGCAGTTTAGAGCGCCCTCCCAGCCTCGTGGATTTGCAAAACAGTTTCCGCGGATTACGGCAATGAAGAGGCGTTGAAGAAGCCAAAAAGACTCTTTCGGGTCGTCCCTCCTTTTGGCGATTCTTTTCCCCAAACCGCGTAGGAAACAAAGCGACTTGCGGCCAAAAACCCCAGAAGTCTCAATGGCGATGGGCATGAAAACAAAAGTAGAAAGGTGACCGTACTTCTGAATTTTGAGATCTTCAGCGCGATTGAAAGCGAAGCCTGGGTTGACGGCCGACATTCCTAGGTTCCCGTTGGAGAATGTCTCACACCAGGTAGAATCCCATATAAGGGATTTTCCCTGCTGGAAGGGGAATGTAGTTAAGCCGTCAGGGCGTTTGCCGTCACCTCTGTCCAAACCGACAGGTTTGAGGGAACTCTTCACAATGTCATTTACTTTGCTGTGGCGAGGCGCATGGCCTGCACTACAGGGGCAGGAGAGGGGATGTAATTCGAACTCGTCCATAGTTCCACCACAGCGACATCTCCATCTGAAATTTGAAATTTGTTACAAACGATTAATAAATAGTTGTTTGAGGTGTTATCTTCAATGCTCTTGGCATCATTGAGGAATTTCTTTACCATTCATGCTGTAAGTTCGTGAATAGTTTTTGGGTAAAAAAATTTTACACTCTACTTAAAAATTATTACAAACTGATTTCAGAGGTTCTAATCGCCGTCACAAGTTCGAAATGATTTATGTTAAATTCTTTATCTCCTCTTTAAACCTTCTAAGTCATTTTATCAGATTGACAGAATCTTCCATTTGGGTTATGTATTTATGATTAATTTTTTTCTACCTCTAAATTAGTCGTGATCAACAACCTGTAAATTAACAATTAAATATCAATCCTCGTAATAATTGAAATGTTTTTCAATAAAAATTTTTATGTTAAGCAAATTTAATAGAACTAAAGATTGGAAACTTATTCCGCTAAATTTATAAATTAAGTTTATTCTTGTTTTATTTAAAATAGAATAATATTAATTTTAAGCTAGTTTAGTTTAATTTTCCGAATCTGCTTCAGAACGCATTGAAGATGCTCTTAGATTCACTGGTAGTGTAACCGGAAGAACATTTCCATTCGTCAAATGGGAAATAAGGAAACTGGCTATTCTCCATTCAAAAATATCCATTTTCCCGTCGAACGTATTGCAAGAAAGCTCCCAAATCTTCGCCAATGACTCATAAGGCAGTTTAGATTCCATCATAATCGGCTTGATTTGTGCTGAATCAGCTCTTCCATCCACTATCTGGAATGTAGCGAAGATTTTGTCTGCTTTTTCAATATGTTCTGCTGTAATACACAGACTATTTTCCACTTCTTTCTCAATCAGTTTGTTTGAAGCATTAACAATTCCAAAAACCCCACCTTCTATTTTATCTTGATCAAACTCGTTGAGAATGGCGTTGAGTTTCCCCAATACGTTTGGAACAACATTTTTTAATAGAAATTTGACCGCGTCAATACTTTTTCTGTTGCAGGTGGCAGGAAGATTATTTACATCTAAAACTTTCTACTACTCAAATTTGCTCAAAACTAACCACAGCTTCGAAAATTTGGTTGTAGACTATGGAATCACCTGTAACTATTTCTTCTTCAATCAAAACATCATTGTAGAAGTTTTTAAAATTTAGAAGTATTTCCTCTTTCTTTTTCTCTTTTTTGAAAACTGGAATTACTTTCTTAAATTGTTTAATTGTCACCAAATATCTCTACATGTAATTTCCTAAACTTTACCAAAAAGCAGTTCAGACGCACAATTAAATTACCCATTATATGTGGGTAATGGTATACTGGTAATTTTTGTAAATCATTCATCAACTCGAGCTTTTCTTTGTCAAACAAGTCTCTATAGGGGTCGTGTTTATAGGGTTTATCCCATAAAGAGCAGATAAAAACACGCGGAACTTCCGGGGCCCCAAATGTCATTCCTTTGATATCAAATAACAAATTTACCTGAATGATACATGAAAGCTCCATAAAGGCGCATCAAATTTACTTCATCAATATAGTCTGCCTTATTGAAAATTAATCTCATCTTCCCCAGCATAGGTCTCATTTGTCTTAACGTATCTTTACATTCAGAGGAGAAATCGACTTTGAAAACGTCCATCATCATATAAATCCTGGTTGTTCTCGTGGCCAACTCTGTTAATACTCCTGGGAGATCGTATCCTCGATGTACATCCATGTTGTCCCCACTAAGAAATCCGGGACTGTCGATTATGTCCATGGCTTTCAGACACATATTGTTGATCCGCGTCAACTGAAATTGGCGGGCAATATCTTTATTATGAGGAAAAAAATTCTGGAAGCCAAAATGTGGATCATTCATCAGAATTATTCCGCCAACAGTGACTTGTTTCTCTCCATATGTCAGAACATGGAATATATCTGTTGTTGGTTCGGGACCAACTCGAAGTTCGGCAATATCAATTTGAAGTAAGTATTTTATTGCAGATGTCTTTCCAGAAGAGTAGGAACCCATGAAGAGGACTGAAGGTTTTTGTTCAAGATGTGTTGAACTGATAGTTCCCATACAGTGCATGTTAAATCCCGAGGAAGCCTCTATAGGACGAATAGTTTTGTTGAAAGGGACTGAAAGAGTTTGCAGAAGATTTGAAATTTTGTCTGCAGCGAACACCATAGGTTGAATTCTAAGCTTTATTTTAGCAGTAAATTTGATTTTATATTAAAAACAAATGTTAAAATCCAAAATAAGAAATGTTTTATTTCTATTTATGCACATTCCGAAGATATTATCATAAAACAAAATTTTACAAACTGAATAACTCGATTATTAAATAATTATTAATTACTGATAAACGATGAAAAATTTCTTATTAAAGTTGTCCTTATGATTCATATAATATATAATTATTCTGGAAGATTTACATCCTGTTATAGAAAAAAATAGGAAACACTTTATTGACGAAAACTATAACTAAAATCTTAAATAATAAATTCTACAAAAATAAAACTCAGCGGAATGGCGCAGTGGGAGCGCGCTGGGCCCATAACCCAGAGGTCCGAGGATCGAAACCTCGTTCCGCTAAATTTAATCAATTAACTTATTTTCATATTAATATTATCTTTATTCATTATTAATACAATTTTGTTGCTCATAAAAATTTTAGTTAATGCCCTTTGAGTTTTTTGGCGATGGCTACCGGAAATGGCCGTTCTTTTGTTTGAGCTCAAAAAAATCAAAGTAAACTACTCTTAGCAGTGTGTAATTTGTTCTGGCGTTAGAGACGAGCGGTCTAATAGGTGAGAAGAAAGAACACTTTTGATAGAGATCGGTACCAGCGTTTTTAAACGCACACTCGCAAAAAAAGGTATTGTGTTCCAGACGATCTCAAAGGAAATTTTAGAAACAAATATGACCACTATTGCAATATTTATTGGCTTCATGTACAGATTGCAAGACTATTCTGAGTTGAACGTTTGTGAGTATCTTCCTACTCAATTTTTTTCCGTTTTTATCAAATCAAACGGAACAACTCTTTAAATATATGATTGAATTATTTATTCTACAATCAGATTGTTTCTAAATTTCTTTGCGAAATTGGATATTTTATTTTTGCAGATTCTTGAGATTAGACCTTTCTCCTAAGTTCATTAATTCAGGAAATTACTTAAAGCTGTTTTTTTGCACTCTTTAAAATGGAGGTCCCTGAATTTCCGACGTTTTGCTAGCAAGGAGGTTAAATACTCTGACTTTCGTGATTCGAGCGTATTTTTTACATTTTCTCCCTAAATCCGTTCAGATAGGGCTCTAGGATTTTTGAACAATAATTTCATTTTCTGGACGGAAAAGGAATTCCAGAAACTCTCCTCTAAAAAATGAGCATCCAATTGCGTTTTTTGCTTTCCTTGGCAAAAATCTTGCCATGGTCCAGTTGAAAGTGAAATCCAGCATTTTGAGAAACCATTGGATAATCTCGTTTAGCTCAAGGAGCGTTCAAATTTGCTAGGACAAGAGAAGAAGGTGTAGCCAAAACTGGCAGGTAAAGGTGCAAGCAGACCTCGATTCTCGCAGAT
>NW_021825101.1:10000-16811 GCF_006345805.1 Octopus sinensis | reverse complement strand
GTAAATTTGGATTTATTCCCTAATATTTATTATTATTATATGTATATATATATGTATATATATATATATACATATATATATATACATATATATACAATATATATGTATATATCTATATAGTATATATATTATATATAAATATATATATTATATGTCCCTATACCATCTCTTGACAAACCGATGTAGGTGTGTTTACATCCCTGTAAGTTAGCGATCCAATAGAAGAGTCTGATAGAATGTTCTTACAAAGAACAAATACCGAGATTGATTTGCTCCATAAAATTAGGCTCCAGCACGCCCCAGATGAACATTCAAATGACTGAAACAAAAGAACAAAAGAATATATATATATATATTTACTCTTTTACTTGTTTCAGTCATTTGACTGTGGCCATGCTTGAGCACTGCCTTTAGTCAAGCAAATCGACACCAGGACTTATTCTTTTCAAGCCTAGTACTTATTCTATCAGTCTCTTTTGCTGAACCGCTAAGTTACAGGGACATAAACACACCAGCATCGGTTGTCAAGCGATGTGGGGGGGGGGGGACAAACATAGACACACAAACTTATACACACATACACATATACGACGGGTTTCTTTCAGTTTCCGTCTACCAAATCCACTCACAAGGCATTGGTCGGCCCGAGGCTATAGCAGAAGACACTTGCCCAAGGTGGCACGCAGTGGGACTGAACCCGGAACCATGTGGTTGGTAAGCAAGCTACTTACCACACAGCCACTCCTACGCCTATATTTATTATATATATATATGCCTGTATGTATAAAATATATAGTTCATTTGAAGCTTGTAAATGTTAAGAATAACTCACTTGAATACAGATAGTTAAATGTCCCGCGAGCTATATTCAAAATACAGGTTTGAGGATAATATCTTACATTGTGCTCTCGGTTGACCGGTCCTGGTATGTAGATGTATTTATGAACATTGTGTAAGACCGTGATGAATGGAGTGCCATGATTAATAATATGAAATACATCACATTCCTTGGCAAATCTCTGAAACGGCCCGTGAATGTGATTTTCATATGTTTTCTTTCGTTGGTTTTAATATGTCTTTTTAGTACTTATTCCTTTCAAGTCCAATTTTTCATTTCATCATACTAAACTACTAAGATTTTAAATGTAAGATTTTAAATAGGTGCAGGAGTGGCTGTGTGGTAAGTAGCTTGCTTACCAACCACATGGTTCAGGGTTCAGTCCCACTGCGTGGCACCTTGAGCAAATGCCTTCTATTATAGCCTCGGGCCGACCAAAGCCTTGTGAGTGGATTTGGTAGACGGAAACTGAAAGAAGCCTGTCGTATATATGTATATATATATATACCAATCACATGGTTCCGGGTTCAGTCCCACTGCATGGCACCTTGGGCAAGTGTCTTCTACTATAGCCCCGGGCCAACCAAAGCCTTGTGAGTGGATTTGGTAGACGGAAACTGAAAGAAGCCTGTCGTATATATGTATATATATATATATGTATGTATATGTGTGTATATGTTTGTGTGTCTGTGTTTGTCCCCCTAGCATTGCTTGACAACCGATGCTGGTGTGTTTACGTCCCCGTCACTTAGTGGTTCAGCAAAAGAGACTGATAGAATAAGTACTAGGCTCAAAAGTAAAAAAGAGTAAATGATATTTTCTTAAATCCAATCGTTCTTACTTCAATTCAATCTTGTTTTATGTATTGCATCGACATTTGTCTATTTATATATGTTTATATATTCTGGAATTTTATTTCGATTTTATAGAGAATAAATGTATTTATATAAGTTTCGAATACCTATTTTAATTATGTTCTATTAGACTTCGCCTGTGTTGCCTCCATAATAAAAATATGATTTTGTATACATATAAGTATATATATAGACCCATATTGGAGTATGGGATTCAAGCCTCTTCTCCTTATCTCCTCAAAGACATACAGCATCTCGAAAGAGTCCAGAAGCTGGCTACCCGCATGGTTCATGGTCTCAAAAATTTGCCCTACGAAGAAAGGCTGAGGACGCTCGACCTTTATTCTCTTGAAAAACGCTGCCGCCGCCGTGGTGATCTCATTCTCGCCCACAACATCATAAGCGGAAAGTGTAACCTCTCGAAAGAGCTGTTCTTCACTCCTGCTCCAGAGCGTCGGCTGGGGGGTCATTCCGAAAAGCTCTACCTGCGACGATTTCATCTCAATCGAAGGAGAGGAGCTTTCTCCGTCCGGGTTGCGGATCCGTGGAACAAGCTGCCAGACGAGATGGTGAAGATGCCAACGACCGCTTTGTTCAAAGCCTCCCTTGACCTCAAGTGGCCTGAACTCTTTACATGAACACCACCCTGTACCTAACTCCATGTCCCCCCTACATGGCCTTGCTATTTGCTTTTGAGCCAAATTAACTAACTAACTAACTAACTAACATATATATATATATATATATGCATATGTGAATATATATAATTATATGTATATATATATATATATATATATCTATCACCGTGACCGACCAGTCCATCAGATGTTGCTACACATCGCTGGTCACAATGCACTTTGCATTGTTTTAGCCTTCAAATGACGTCACCCCGCTGGCTATGCGAACAGGCCAATATTATATATATATATATATATATATATATATATACCTCAGTTTTTGAACAAATCTAACCATGAAAAAAAACATCCTTTATATATCCATCATCATCATCATCATCATCATCATCATCATCGTTTAACGTCCACTTTCCATGCTAGCATGGGTTGGACGATTTGACTGAGGTCTAGCGAACCAAAAGCACAGTTTATTCGTGATCAGAGATGTTCATAAACCAAGGTACCACTGCAAATAGCAAAAGTGAAAAGTGTTACACATTCTATTATATATAATGCACAGCTGTGTTGCTTGGCAGAAGGCACAGGTGCCACAGTATGAACTCTTTTGACGTGCCTTTTCTATCTTCCAACACTTTTCCACAGGTTACACATATTTTGTTGTAAACAGTAGCCATGGGCGTAGGAGTGGCTGTGTGGTAAGTAGCTTGCTTATGAACCACATGGTTCTGGATGGCACCTTGGGCAAGTGTCTTCTACTATAGCCTCGGGCCGACCAAAGCCTTGTGAGTGGATTTGGTAGACGGAAACTGAAAGAAGCTTGTTGTATATATGTATATATATATATGTGTGTGCATGTATGTGTTTGTCCCTCTAGCATTGCTTGACAACCAATGCTGGTGTGTTTATGTCCCCGTCACTTAGCGGTTCGGCAAAAATAGAGACCGATAAAATACGTACTAGGCTTACAAAGAATAAGTCCTGGGGTCGATTTGCTCAACTAAATGCGGTGCTCCAGTCAAATGACTGAAACAAGTAAAAGAGTAAAGAGTATATATATATATATATATATATGTATGGTGTGTGTATATGTTTGTGTGTCTGTGTTTGTCCCCTAGCATTGCTTGAAACCATGCTGGTGTGTGATGTCCCCGTCACTTCGCGGTTCGGCAAAAATAAGAGACCGATAAAATATGTACAGGTTTACAGAATAAGTCCTGGGTCGATTTGCTCAACTAAAGGCGGTGCTCCAGCATGGCCGCAGTCACATGACTGAAACAAGTAAAAGAGTAAAGAGAGTATATAGCAATTCACCATGGGTCGATTCCTGTGAGTTCTCGGCTGATAAGGCCAGCATGACTTAAGCACCTCCTCCCACAAACCCGCTTCCCTTAGAAGGTTCACTCCTTCTAAGCTGTCTCCTTATCTTCTCATGCTTCATTCTCTCTCCCTCAAACCTCGCACAACCACTCTGCACTCTCTTCCTCCACCCATCTCAGTCTAGTGCCTCCCACTCCCAGTCAACAACTGAAACTCATGTTTGTGTCAGAGCAATTCTAAGGCAGTCCTTGGACCTCATTTTGGGGCTATGTGCTGCTTTCCTACCATCTTCCATACAAGAGTTGCTTGGGAAGTCTTTCCTCATTCATTCTTACCAGATGGCCACCCCACCTCATATGACTTTGCAGAATCATTGATTCTACACTCCCACTACCACTTCTCTCAAGTACTTCTGCATCACTGATGTCCATTTTCCAATTTATCCCAAGAATTTTCCAAAACAATATCGATATCATTCCAAATGTCTTAAATTCCTATGATAAACAACCCATGTCTCACCTCCATATAGCAAAACTGCTATATGGAAAGGTTTTTTTCTTATATACACACACATATTCTCTCCTTGTTTTTTTTCTATGTCCCTTTCTGTAGAAGAGCATAGGCTCGAACGTAAAGACTTTTTCTATTCCTGATTAACTACTATACATCTGTTGTTTTGTCCACCACCTGTCTTTGTCTTTTGTTTTTTTTGTAAACTTTCCTCATATATATAATATATATATAGATAGAACATTATCCTGACAATTTGTTTTGTCTCTGTGTCCCTTTCTGTGAGACATAGGCCGAAACGAAAAGACTTTTTCGAATTCCTGAGATTATACTAATACATGTTTGTTTTGTCACCACCTGTCTTCGTCTTTTGTGTTTTTTTTCGTAACTCTCCCTATAATATATATACACACCATATATATTGTAGCTACTACATCACATTTTTTTTCTCTCCTTGTTTTCCTGTGTCCTTTCTGTAGAAGAGCATAGTAAACTAAAAGACTTTTTCTATTCCTGAGCGTTATACTAATACATGTTTGTTTGTTCACCACCTGTCATCGTACTATTTGTTTTTTTTTCGTAACTCTCCCTAATATATATATATATATATATATACACACACGCACATACATAAACTCTAACTAAAGTTTATAGCACATGTGCAATCAACCCTAACTTTAGTTTGGAAAGGTATACTATGGTGTGACCAGAGACGCTTGTTAAGCCTACCCCAAAGGCACTTACTGATTCTATACTATTCACCACCAAGACCAAACGTGCTCAAAGTACTTCCTAAATAAATGAATTTAGTTACAACTTCCAACCTTTTTCCATACACAGTTATAGGAGCAGGTAGGCTGGTGCATCAGAACAGTTTCCTTCAAGTTGATTGGAAGACTTAGTGCTGTACATGCAGCAGAAATCACGTTCATCATGTGTTTCATGCTGGAGCACCGCCTTTAATCGAGCAAAGCGACCCCGGTACTTATTCTATCGGTCTCTTTAGCCGAACCGCTAAGTGACGGGGACGTAAACACACCAGCGTCAGTTGTCAAGCAATGCTAGGGGGACAAACACAGACACACAAACACACACACACACATATATATATATATATATATATATATATATATATATATACATATATACGACAGGCTTCTTTCAGTTTCCGTCTACCAAATCCACTCACAAGGCATTTGTCGGCCCGGGGCTATAGCAGAAGACACTTGCCCAAGATGCCACACAGTGGGACTGAACCCGGAACCATATGGTTGGTTAGCAAGCTACTTACCACACAGCCATCACCATCAAGATCAAAGGTGCTCAAAGTACTTCCTAAATAAATGAATTTAGTTACAACTTCCAATCTTTTTCCATACACAGTTATAGGAGCAGGTAGGCTGGTGCATCAGAACAGTTTCCTTCAAGTTGATTGGAAGACCCAATGCTGTACATGCAGCAGAAATCACGTCCATCATGTGTTTCATTCCTGGGAATGTGCTAACGGGTCACAATCATCTGCATACAAGAACTCACTGATGCGAGACTGAAGAATTTTTGTTTGGGCTCAAAAGTTTTCCTGCTCTTCTATATCTCACATAGACCCCTTCACTTCAATCTTTAAAAGCTATTTATAAAACTATTGTAAAATACAGAACAAACAAGGTGGAAGCAGGAATATCACCCGGTTTTACACCATTTACTACAGAAACTGGATCTCACAAGGTACATCCAACATTAACTCTTACCACCGTCTCATCATGAAATTTTCTATGCCTTCTCACAAGTTTTTCAGGGTAGCCCAGCTTTTTCAGCATTTCGCAAACTGCAACTCTATTTACAGAATCAAATGCTTTTATCAGATCAATAAAAACTGTTTTAAGTCCACATCCTGTTCGATGCACTTTATATATATATATATATATATATATATATAAATATATATTATATACAGGCCCCCGTGCAGGTGACATGTAAAAGCACCATCTGTTCGTGGCCGTTTGCCAGCTCTGTCTGGCCCCCGTATTGGTGGCAAGTAAAAGCACCATCCGTTCGTGTCCGTGGCCAGCCTCGCCTGGCCCCCGTGCTGGTGACACGTAAAGCACCATCCGTTCGTGGCCGTTTGCCAGCTCTGTCTGGCACCTGTGCGGGTGGCACGTAAAAAGCACCACTACACTCACGATGGTGAGGTTGGCATTAGGAAGGGCATCCAGCCGTAGAAACACTGCCAGATCTGACTGGGTCTGATGAAGCCTTCCAGCTTCACAGACCCCAGTTGAACCGTCCAACCCATGCTAGCATGAAAAACGGACGTTAAATGATAATGATGATGATACATATACATAATATATATATATATATACATACATACATACATACAGACACATACATACACACACACACACACACACATACATACATATATATATATATATAACTGTCTAGCTGAAAATATCATATCCATAGGCGCAGGCGTGGCTGTGTGCTAAGTAGCTTGCTGACCAACCACATGGTTCTGGGTTCAGTCCCACTGCGTGGCATCTTGGGCAAGTGTCTTCTGCTATAGCCCCGGGCTGGCCAACGCCTTGTGAGTGGATTTGGTAGACAGACAACTGAAAGAAGCCTGTCGTATATATGTATATATATGTATGTGT
>NW_021825101.1:0-5000 GCF_006345805.1 Octopus sinensis | reverse complement strand
AGTTAGGGTGTCTGCATTTCTCCACTTTTGGTTTCATTGTTAAGGGATATAGTCTTGCACTGATTAATATTGTTTTCAATGATTTTGGGTTGCATTTTGCTTTTGATAATTTTGTATGAGCCCAAAATTTCGTTCATTGTTTTATCTCCAGTGAGAATGGGTAAATTTTGGATGATAATGGTAAATGCCTCGTTGTCTCTTGGATTGTGCCCACTTCAAATCATTTATCTGTAATTACAAATCTTTGTATTCTTTAAAAAAAAAAACATTACTTTCGTACTTAATGTGCATTTTACTTTTTCTTTTTACTTTCCCTACCCGTATATAAATATATATATATATATATACACAAACAAACAGACAAACAGATAGACAGGTATGATACATGCATACATACAGATAGAAAGAGTCAGAGAGACTGAAGGACAGCTGGATGGATGGATAGGTATGTCACTAGTAGGTAGGTAGTAGGTAGATGAATAGACAGATGGATGGGTGGAATTATATATATAATATATATATATATATATATATATAATATTATATATATATATATACGAGAAAGAAGCAACAAGAATGGATTAGTTTTTAGTACAATTGTTTCATACAAAGACAGGCTTTATTAAAAGTTGCAAAAATTGCAGCAGAAAAAAGTGTCTCGTACTCATCAGCTAAAATACATATGAGTTCTCCAATCATCTTAGTGGGTGAGGCTATACTCATGAAGTATTGGAGATAATTTCATTAAAAGCAGATTTAGGTTGTAAACAGATTTCCGAAGTTCCTTAATGATGATGCACAGTCTTATCACAGGTTTTTAAAAAAAGCTTATTAGCTTCACAGAGAAGGTGAATTAATCCGTAGTGTAGATGTAAATTTCCAGAGATATGAGGAGGAATTTCATACTAATCCATTCTTGTTGCTTCTTTCTCGTTTATAATCACCCCACATCACTGTATGGTTAATACCATATAGTTTACTGGTGCATCTAAGTTAAGTACCACATTCAAGTAAATTCATTAGAATTGACTTGTATCTTAATTGCTTTTATTATATATATATATATATATATATATATTAAGGCTGTCCCACTGAAGAAACTTGCCTTTGGCTAATATATTTTGTTTGTTTGCTGGAAATAGTTAGAAACCGTCGGTCTGGGATATAGCTGAGATGATAAATGTTTTTGATTTCATTCCTTTCATGAATTTGTCCCTTTTTGTGTTTCTAGCACAACGCTTCCCTATTTGGAAGCCTCTTATTGTATTTCTATATGAATAATATATAGTCTAATGACTAATTCGTTTTTTGTGCTAGGCCACTGGTAAGGAGTGGCTGTGTGGTAAGTAGCTTGCTAACCAACCACATGGTTCCGGGTTCAGTTCCACTGCGTGGCATCTTGGGCAAGTGTCTTCTGCTATAGCCCCGGGCCGACCAATGCCTTGTGAGTGGATTTGGTAGACGGAAACTGAAAGAAGCCTGTCGTATATATGTATATATATGTATATATGTGTTTGTGTGTCTGTGTTTGTCCCCCTAGCATTGCTTGACAACTGATGCTGGTGTGTTTACGTCCCCGTCACTTAGTGGTTCGGCAAAAAGAGACCGATAGAATAAGTACTAGGCTTACAAAGAATAAGTCCTGGGGTCGATTTGCTCGACTAAAGGCGGTGCTCCAGCATGGCCACAGTCAAATGACTGAAACAAGTAAAAGAGTAAAAGAGTATATATATATATATAAAGAGAGACAGACAAACAATTGAAACCACACAGACAGACAGATATGGACAGTGTTCTCACCAGAACTGTACACCTTTTTTTGTAGCCCTGATAATCAATATTGCTAGCTTTCTCCTGGAGATAATACTGCATCCAGTTGTGGAGACCGATCATCCCCTCTTGCTTGGTCTCCCCAACAAAGACATGTTCAAAACTGGATGAATCCTGGTCCCTAAAACAAAAGAAGGGTAAGAGAGATAAGCATGACATCAGAAAGAGCAATGTAGGAGGACAGAGGCAGGACACAAAATGGGGGATCATCAGCATCATTTGTTTTAACATCCATTTTTCAATGCTTGCATGGATCAGAGGAGACTTGTTGAGGCAGACTTTCTATGGCTGCATACCTTGATAATTGCCAATACACAAAACTCTGGGCCCTGAAGACACTATATGACTTCTGCTGAATATTAATAATGACAAAAGAATAATATGCAGGGAGCTCCTTTTTTTCTGTCCCTCAATATTACTCCCTGTCTCAGTTGAGGGTTCTTTCTCTTGCAAGCTACTTGGTGACCTCACTAATGCTGGGGCCATGTAAAACCTACTCAGCCCACTCTATACAATGGTTGGCATTAGAAAGGTCAAATAATGCCAAAGCAGACAACAGGGACTGGTGCAACCTTCTGATTTGTCCCTTTCTGTGGAACTCTCCAACCCATGCCACCACAACAAACAGGCATTAGATGATGATGATGATGATGATGATGATCTATCTATCCATCAGTATAGCCAGCCAGATGACCATCCATCCATCTATTATATATATATATATATAGGTAAAAACGGTAAGATAACAAAAGAAAGAAAGAGACCTCAATATTATGTAAATAGAGGAATTTTATCTGTAAATTAATATGTGACTATTATTCAATAGCCAAGATAAAACTCTGAGTTTCGGATGCCGAAGTGGAAATCCACAACACCATCTCTTCGGTTATCTGGCCATCTGTTCCTTCTCGAGCCATGCCTGGCTCATAAGCGCCGGTTTCCCGGTTTCTTGGCGTATAGGTTCCCCACCTGGACGGGACGCCGGTCCGTCGCAGGTGAGCTGCAAGATGAAGGAGGAAAGAGTGAGAGAAAGTTGTGGCGAAAGAGTCAGCAGAAGTTTCGCCATTACCTTCTGCCGGAGCCGCGTGGAGCTTAGGTGTTTCACTCATAAACACACACACATCGTCCGGTCTAAGATTCGAACCCGAGATCCATCGACCGCGCGTCCACTGCTCTAACCACTAGACCATGTGCCTCCACACCAAATCTGATTGCAGTGCTCCAGCATGGCCATAGTGCAATGATTAAAAGGCAGTAAATAATCACATAACTGACCTGTCACCTTTGGTACGGCGTACCAACTTGAACCAGAGTCGCAAAATCTTGGTTTTAAACTCTATCTCATCCTCCGGTGCTTTACCATGTTCTACCAAGAACTTATGGGCCTCCTTCATCACCTCCGTTGTCATGATTGTGTCTATGAAGTGGAGCGTCTCCTGTTTCTCCTCAAATGTGTAGAACTCCGCCTCACCAAGTTGCATCTCATAGTTGTCCAGGAGGGCACGGAACGCTGTATACAGGGACAGACAGACAGACAGGAATGAATACACAGACAAACATCAGACACAAGTTGTGTGTCAATAGCCAGCAAGAAAAGATGTTTTCCTGGGGTTGAAATATAGTAACACTTCTTCTCTATTAAAAATATTAATAGTGATTATTTTGTTAAATAATTTGGTAATTAAATATTGGAGTATAACTGAGTTAAAGATATTTCAGAGTTTATTATGTTTTTTAAGGCCAAATTATATCTTCAAAGATAAATACATATTTCTATCTATTTTTTTACCTTAAAAATCAAAAATTAAATATCTAACATAATAAATGTGTTGTAAGAAATAATCCTGTTTTAAGTTTATAATTTAGTTAATAGAGTTTTTTCTATAAGAAAAATTATTACTTATTTATTTCTTAAATAAATATTGTTTAACTCTATTATTTGCTATTATTTATTTATATTTCATTAACTGAAGATTGACTATAATTTTAAATCGAATTTATTTCAATTGAATTTAAGCTTAATTGTAATTCGAATTTAATTGTAGCCATGAAACATACGTAGTATTTTTACATATTCTATTATATTTTTATCATTCATTTTATACTTTTTGAGATCTATTTATAAGTAATAAATTTAATAAAAAAAAATTATATATATAAATATTGGTTATTTATGTATTGGTTTATGTCTATCACTGTTTGAGTTGCATAATAGTGGTTTTATCTCTAATTTATATTTTATTCATATATATATATATATAATCTTAAACATATAACGAAAAATAAATAATGTTCTCAAGAAAATTTCTTACTGGTAAGACAATAGCAGATCTACTTCTAGCATAAGGGTTGTCCACATAGTGGTCATCCCTCTCATACGTGTATATTATATATATATATATATATATCTGTAAATGTAATATGTCACAATTCTTCGGTAGCCATGATAAAACTTCAGTCAAGAACTGGATCATCCTTGCAATTTCAGCTGATTAATCTTGAGATTGCTCTGATCTGGCCAGCTCCAAGGAAAAACTAAGCTATGAGCATTAGATTTCTTGGAAAAAGGATCGAATGTATACGAAACAAGGACAGAAAAACGGACGATGTTATATATATATATATATATGTGTGTGTGTGTGTATATGTATATATATATGTGTATATATATGTATATATATGTATATATACATATATATATATATATTATATATATATATAATTAAACATAATCAAATAGGGTAATAAAATAAATTATTATTACCAGTGGCCAAGCACAAAAGACGAATTAGTCATTAGACAATATATGAATTTATCCCTTTTTGTGTTTCTAGCACTACGCTTCCTTATTTGGAAGCCTTTTATTATATTTCTATACACATACACACACACATATATATATGCTAGAACGGGACACACTGCATAGTGCCAAGGATCCAGCAATGCCATCACGCTTCAGGACCAGCTTCTGCAACAACAGCCTGGGTTTCAAGGGCACCACAGCTTTTTTTATTTCTCCCAAAGAGTTCTGAGGAACTTGACACTAAGTGGATGTAGGGTTTTTTAATCAAAGCGGACATCTTCCTGTCAAGAGTCCCAGGTGAACCTACCTAAGGCAAGAGGGCAAATGAGGGTAGCTATATCAAACTCCAATTCTTCACCAAGTGCCA